>NW_026043739.1:0-297000 GCF_937001465.1 Orcinus orca | reverse complement strand
GACAAGAGCTACTCCTTGCTCAATGAAATGGACTCAACACCCCATATTAAACGCCTAAGAATGTGCCTGACTTGTAAGTATCTTAAAACCTATGGATTGCTATGTTTCTGAAAGTGAATCAATCGTGAGTACAGGGGCAAAAACGCAGCAGTGATAGGATTGGAGAGTTTTGGTGAGCAAATGAAGACCCTTTGAAGTCATATTGCATGGTACCCATTCCACGGGTCTCAATTCTCCAGGTTTAAGGGATTCTTCCTTCAGCTAAAGCATGCATGTGGAACCCAGAGTATGATCAACCGTGTGATCGGGAGACGTGTTGAAATATGTCTCAGTTCTCGTCCCCTGGTACTCGGGTGCAACATTCCAGATGCTTTACTAACACTCTCCCGACTTGGAGAGTCAGTGCCTTTAACCTCCTGTTTGGCCCAGTTTGCAAATTACGCGGAAGATGAACAGGAATAGGGAGAACCAATGAGAGACTAGCTGGAGGTGTCTGGACGGGAAAATTTAACTCTCATTTCCCACCAGGAAGAGGAATTAACCAAAGGCTAAGCATGCCATGCCGGAACCAGATTAGGGCCTGAAGCAATCCTGCGGTGTTGCGGCCAGCTCACAAGAAAGCGAGTTGTAGAAAGGAGCTCAGGGGCACTGTAATTCACAAACCTGCAGAGTTATAAATGACAGCTATCATCCAAAAATATACTGAAGTAAGGCTGCCAAGAGGACTTGAAAGCCGGGCAGAATTGCAGGAAACCGATTTCAGGAGGTAGACTGGAATTGCATTTAAAGCATAGGAAAAGAGGCAGAACGTCCACAATGATGCACTTGGCCAAAAAGGGCGTATGCGTTTTTTCCTGAATATATTCAGGAAAAAACGCATACGCCCTTTTTGGCCAACCAAGCAAGCTTGCAAAGGAAATCTGCACTACAATGAAGTCTCACTTCCCCCCCCCCCCCGTCAAAAGGGCCATCTGAAAAAAGTGTAAAATCCAGAAAGGCAGGACAGGCCATGGAGAACTGGGAGCCTTGTTATGATGATGGGCGGGATGTAACTTGCCAACAGCCACTCGGGAGAAGTGTATGGTGTTTCCTGAAACATCTAAAAAACAAAGCAACAGAGCCTAGGGCACTTCCACTTATGGTCCTATAGCTTAGGGAAATTAAAATCAAAAAGACACAGCCACCCCAAAGTTTGGGAGGGCTCTGTTTACAAGAACCTCGTTTACGGTACAAGTTCAATATCGCAGAAAGCGAAAAATGGATAAAGAAGTTGTGGTACTTACGTACAATGCAATATCACTCAGCAATGAAATCTATGTCATCAGGCCCGTAGCAGCATAATGAGTGGATTCAGGTATGATGATTCTAACTGAAATAAGTCACACAGAAAAAGAAACATCATAAGATATCACTAATACACGGAATGTAAACTTGGCTACACAGGAATTGGATTACAAAACAGAAGAGGGTCTCAAATTTAGAAAACCAACTTATGCTTGCTTAAGGGGAAAGGTGAGTTAGCGTGCTGCATAAAACCAGAGATTGAAATGAGCACAGATAAAGTTCCTTAAGCCAAATATGTAATAGAAAAGAGCTACTCCTTGCTCAACGAAATGGACTCAACACCCCATATTAAACGCCTAATAATGTACCTGACTAGTAAGTATCTTAAAACCTATGGATTGCTATGTCTCCGAAAGAGAATCAAGCGTGTGTAGAGGGGCATAAACGCAGCAGTGATAGGATTGGAGAGGTTCGGTGAGCAAATGAAGACCCTTTGAAATAATATTGCATGGTACCCATTCCACAGGTCTCAACTTTCCAGGTTTAAGGGATTCTTCTTTCAGCTAAAACATGCATTTGGAACCCAGAGTATGATCAACCGTGTGATCGGGAGACGTGTTCAAATATGTCTCAGTTCTCATCCCGTGGTACTCGGGTGCAACATTCCAGATGCTTTACTAACACTCTCCCGACTTGGAGAGTCAGTGCCTTTAACCTCCTGTTTGGCCCAGTTTGCAATTTCTGCGGAAGATGAACAGGAATAGGGAGAACCAATGAGAGACTAGCTGGGGGTGTCTGGACGGGCAAATTTAACTCTCATTTCCCACCAGGAAGAGTAATTAACCGAAGGCTCAACGTGCCGTGCTGGAACCTGATTAGGGCCTGAAGCAATCCTGCGGTGTTGCGGCCAGCTCACAAGAAAGCGAGTTGAAGAAAGGAGCTCAGGGGCACTGTAATTCACAAACCTGCAGAGTTATAAATGACAGCTATCGTCCAAAAATATACTGAAGTAAGGCTGCCAAGAGGACTTGAAAGCGGGGCAGAATTGCAGGAAACTGATTTCAGAAGGTAGACTGGAATTGCATTTAAAGCATAGGAAAAGAGGCAGAACGTGGACAATGATGCACTTGGCCAAAAAGGGCGTATGCGTTTTTTCCTGA
The DNA here is from genome assembly GCF_937001465.1 of Orcinus orca. Classification (NCBI taxonomy): domain Eukaryota; kingdom Metazoa; phylum Chordata; class Mammalia; order Artiodactyla; family Delphinidae; genus Orcinus; species Orcinus orca. The sequence continues at coordinate 294,556 of NW_026043739.1, read as the reverse complement.
ATATAATCAGGAAAAAACGCATACGCCCTTTTTGGCCAACCAAGCAAGCTTGCAAAGGAAATCTGCACTACAATGAAGTCTCACTCCCCCCCCCCCCCGTCAAAAGGGCCATCTGAAAAAAGTGTAAAATCCAGAAAGGCAGGACAGGCCATGGAGAACTGGGAGCCTTGTTATGCTGATGGGCGGGATGTAAATTGCCAACAGCCACTCGGGAGAAGTGTATGGTGTTTCCTGAAACATCTAAAAAACAAAGCAACAGAGCCTAGGGCACTTCCACTTATGGTCCTATAGCTTAGGGAAATTAAAATCAAAAAGACACAGCCACCCCAAAGTTTGGGATGGCTCTGTTTACAAGAACCTCGTTTACGGTACAAGTTCAATATCGCATAAAGCGAAAAATGGATAAAGAAGTTGTGGTACTTACGTACAATGCAATATCACTCAGCAATGACATCTATGTCATCAGGCCCATAGCAGCATAATGAGTGGATTCAGGTATGATGATTCTAACTGAAATAAGTCACACAGAAAAAGAAACATCATAAGATATCACTAATACACGGAATGTAAACTTGGCTACACAGGAACTGAATTTCAAAACAGAACATGGTCCCAAATTTAGAAAATCAACTTATGCTTCCTTAAGGGGAAAGGTGAGTTGGGGTGCTGCATAAAACCAGAGATTGAAATGAACACAGATAAATTTCCTTAAGCCAAATATGTAATAGACAAGAGCTACTCCTTGCTCAATGAAATGGACTCAACACCCCATATTAAACGCCTAAGAATGTGCCTGACTTGTAAGTATCTTAAAACCTATGGATTGCTATGTTTCTGAAAGTGAATCAATCGTGAGTACAGGGGCAAAAACGCAGCAGTGATAGGATTGGAGAGTTTTGGTGAGCAAATGAAGACCCTTTGAAGTCATATTGCATGGTACCCATTCCACGGGTCTCAATTCTCCAGGTTTAAGGGATTCTTCCTTCAGCTAAAGCATGCATGTGGAACCCAGAGTATGATCAACCGTGTGATCGGGAGACGTGTTGAAATATGTCTCAGTTCTCGTCCCCTGGTACTCGGGTGCAACATTCCAGATGCTTTACTAACACTCTCCCGACTTGGAGAGTCAGTGCCTTTAACCTCCTGTTTGGCCCAGTTTGCAAATTACGCGGAAGATGAACAGGAATAGGGAGAACCAATGAGAGACTAGCTGGAGGTGTCTGGACGGGAAAATTTAACTCTCATTTCCCACCAGGAAGAGGAATTAACCAAAGGCTAAGCATGCCATGCCGGAACCAGATTAGGGCCTGAAGCAATCCTGCGGTGTTGCGGCCAGCTCACAAGAAAGCGAGTTGTAGAAAGGAGCTCAGGGGCACTGTAATGCACAAACCTGCAGAGTTATAAATGACAGCTATCATCCAAAAATATACTGAAGTAAGGCTGCCAAGAGGACTTGAAAGCCGGGCAGAATTGCAGGAAACCGATTTCAGGAGGTAGACTGGAATTGCATTTAAAGCATAGGAAAAGAGGCAGAACGTCCACAATGATGCACTTGGCCAAAAAGGGCCTATGCGTTTTTTCCTGAATATATTCAGGAAAAAACGCATACGCCCTTTTTGGCCAACCAAGCAAGCTTGCAAAGGAAATCTGCACTACAATGAAGTCTCACTTCCCCCCCCCCCCCCGTCAAAAGGGCCATCTGAAAAAAGTGTAAAATCCAGAAAGGCAGGACAGGCCATGGAGAACTGGGAGCCTTGTTATGATGATGGGCGGGATGTAACTTGCCAACAGCCACTCGGGAGAAGTGTATGGTGTTTCCTGAAACATCTAAAAAACAAAGCAACAGAGCCTAGGGCACTTCCACTTATGGTCCTATAGCTTAGGGAAATTAAAATCAAAAAGACACAGCCACCCCAAAGTTTGGGAGGGCTCTGTTTACAAGAACCTCGTTTACGGTACAAGTTCAATATCGCATAAAGCGAAAAATGGATAAAGAAGTTGTGGTACTTACGTACAATGCAATATCACTCAGCAATGACATCTATGTCATCAGGCCCATAGCAGCATAATGAGTGGATTCAGGTATGATGATTCTAACTGAAATAAGTCACACAGAAAAAGAAACATCATAAGATATCACTAATACACGGAATGTAAACTTGGCTACACAGGAACTGAATTTCAAAACAGAACATGGTCCCAAATTTAGAAAATCAACTTATGCTTGCTTAAGGGGAAAGGTGAGTTGGGGTGCTGCATAAAACCAGAGATTGAAATGAGCACAGATAAAGTTCCTTAAGCCAAATATGTAATAGAAAAGAGCTACTCCTTGCTCAACGAAATGGACTCAACACCCCATATTAAACGCCTAATAATGTACCTGACTAGTAAGTATCTTAAAACCTATGGATTGCTATGTCTCCGAAAGAGAATCAAGCGTGTGTAGAGGGGCATAAACGCAGCAGTGATAGGATTGGAGAGGTTCGGTGAGCAAATGAAGACCCTTTGAAATAATATTGCATGGTACCCATTCCACAGGTCTCAACTTTCCAGGTTTAAGGGATTCTTCTTTCAGCTAAAACATGCATTTGGAACCCAGAGTATGATCAACCGTGTGATCGGGAGACGTGTTCAAATATGTCTCAGTTCTCATCCCGTGGTACTCGGGTGCAACATTCCAGATGCTTTACTAACACTCTCCCGACTTGGAGAGTCAGTGCCTTTAACCTCCTGTTTGGCCCAGTTTGCAATTTCTGCGGAAGATGAACAGGAATAGGGAGAACCAATGAGAGACTAGCTGGGGGTGTCTGGACGGGCAAATTTAACTCTCATTTCCCACCAGGAAGAGTAATTAACCGAAGGCTCAACGTGCCGTGCTGGAACCTGATTAGGGCCTGAAGCAATCCTGCGGTGTTGCGGCCAGCTCACAAGAAAGCGAGTTGAAGAAAGGAGCTCAGGGGCACTGTAATTCACAAACCTGCAGAGTTATAAATGACAGCTATCGTCCAAAAATATACTGAAGTAAGGCTGCCAAGAGGACTTGAAAGCGGGGCAGAATTGCAGGAAACTGATTTCAGAAGGTAGACTGGAATTGCATTTAAAGCATAGGAAAAGAGGCAGAACGTGGACAATGATGCACTTGGCCAAAAAGGGCGTATGCGTTTTTTCCTGAATATAATCAGGAAAAAACGCATACGCCCTTTTTGGCCAACCAAGCAAGCTTGCAAAGGAAATCTGCACTACAATGAAGTCTCACTCCCCCCCCCCCCCCCCGTCAAAAGGGCCATCTGAAAAAAGTGTAAAATCCAGAAAGGCAGGACAGGCCATGGAGAACTGGGAGCCTTGTTATGCTGATGGGCGGGATGTAAATTGCCAACAGCCACTCGGGAGAAGTGTATGGTGTTTCCTGAAACATCTAAAAAACAAAGCAACAGAGCCTAGGGCACTTCCACTTATGGTCCTATAGCTTAGGGAAATTAAAATCAAAAAGACACAGCCACCCCAAAGTTTGGGATGGCTCTGTTTACAAGAACCTCGTTTACGGTACAAGTTCAATATCGCATAAAGCGAAAAATGGATAAAGAAGTTGTGGTACTTACGTACAATGCAATATCACTCAGCAATGACATCTATGTCATCAGGCCCATAGCAGCATAATGAGTGGATTCAGGTATGATGATTCTAACTGAAATAAGTCACACAGAAAAAGAAACATCATAAGATATCACTAATACACGGAATGTAAACTTGGCTACACAGGAACTGAATTTCAAAACAGAACATGGTCCCAAATTTAGAAAATCAACTTATGCTTCCTTAAGGGGAAAGGTGAGTTGGGGTGCTGCATAAAACCAGAGATTGAAATGAACACAGATAAATTTCCTTAAGCCAAATATGTAATAGACAAGAGCTACTCCTTGCTCAATGAAATGGACTCAACACCCCATATTAAACGCCTAAGAATGTGCCTGACTTGTAAGTATCTTAAAACCTATGGATTGCTATGTTTCTGAAAGTGAATCAATCGTGAGTACAGGGGCAAAAACGCAGCAGTGATAGGATTGGAGAGTTTTGGTGAGCAAATGAAGACCCTTTGAAGTCATATTGCATGGTACCCATTCCACGGGTCTCAATTCTCCAGGTTTAAGGGATTCTTCCTTCAGCTAAAGCATGCATGTGGAACCCAGAGTATGATCAACCGTGTGATCGGGAGACGTGTTGAAATATGTCTCAGTTCTCGTCCCCTGGTACTCGGGTGCAACATTCCAGATGCTTTACTAACACTCTCCCGACTTGGAGAGTCAGTGCCTTTAACCTCCTGTTTGGCCCAGTTTGCAAATTACGCGGAAGATGAACAGGAATAGGGAGAACCAATGAGAGACTAGCTGGAGGTGTCTGGACGGGAAAATTTAACTCTCATTTCCCACCAGGAAGAGGAATTAACCAAAGGCTAAGCATGCCATGCCGGAACCAGATTAGGGCCTGAAGCAATCCTGCGGTGTTGCGGCCAGCTCACAAGAAAGCGAGTTGTAGAAAGGAGCTCAGGGGCACTGTAATGCACAAACCTGCAGAGTTATAAATGACAGCTATCATCCAAAAATATACTGAAGTAAGGCTGCCAAGAGGACTTGAAAGCCGGGCAGAATTGCAGGAAACCGATTTCAGGAGGTAGACTGGAATTGCATTTAAAGCATAGGAAAAGAGGCAGAACGTCCACAATGATGCACTTGGCCAAAAAGGGCGTATGCGTTTTTTCCTGAATATATTCAGGAAAAAACGCATACGCCCTTTTTGGCCAACCAAGCAAGCTTGCAAAGGAAATCTGCACTACAATGAAGTCTCACTTCCCCCCCCCCCCGTCAAAAGGGCCATCTGAAAAAAGTGTAAAATCCAGAAAGGCAGGACAGGCCATGGAGAACTGGGAGCCTTGTTATGATGATGGGCGGGATGTAACTTGCCAACAGCCACTCGGGAGAAGTGTATGGTGTTTCCTGAAACATCTAAAAAACAAAGCAACAGAGCCTAGGGCACTTCCACTTATGGTCCTATAGCTTAGGGAAATTAAAATCAAAAAGACACAGCCACCCCAAAGTTTGGGAGGGCTCTGTTTACAAGAACCTCGTTTACGGTACAAGTTCAATATCGCATAAAGCGAAAAATGGATAAAGAAGTTGTGGTACTTACGTACAATGCAATATCACTCAGCAATGACATCTATGTCATCAGGCCCATAGCAGCATAATGGATGGATTCAGGTATGATGATTCTAACTGAAATAAGTCACACAGAAAAAGAAACATCATAAGATATCACTAATACACGGAATGTAAACTTGGCTACACAGGAACTGAATTTCAAAACAGAACATGGTCCCAAATTTAGAAAATCAACTTATGCTTGCTTAAGGGGAAAGGTGAGTTGGGGTGCTGCATAAAACCAGAGATTGAAATGAGCACAGATAAAGTTCCTTAAGCCAAATATGTAATAGACAAGAGCTACTCCTTGCTCAACGAAATGGACTCAAAACCCCATATTAAACGCCTAATAATGTACCTGACTAGTAAGTATCTTAAAACCTATGGATTGCTATGTCTCTGAAAGTGAATCAATCGTGAGTACAGGGGCAAAAACGCAGCAGTGATAGGATTGGAGAGTTTTGGTGAGCAAATGAAGATCCTTTGAAGTCATATTGCATGGTACCCATTCCACGGGTCTCAACTCTCCAGGTTTAAGGGATTCTTCCTTCAGCTAAAACATGCATGTGGAACGCAGAGTATGATCCACCGTGTGATCGGGAGACGTGTTCCAATATGTCTCAGTTCTCGTCCCCTGGTACTCGGGTGCAACATTCCAGATGCTTTACTAACACTCTCCCGACTTGGAGAGTCAGTGCCTTTAACCTCCTGTTTGGCCCAGTTTGCAATTTCTGCGGAAGATGAACAGGAATAGGGAGAACCAATGAGAGACTAGCTGGAGGTGTCTGGACGGGCAAATTTAACTCATATTTCACACGACGAAGAGGATTAGCCAAAGGCTCAGCGTGCCGTGCCGGACCCAGATTAGGGCCTGAAGCAATCCTGCGGTGTTGCGGGCAGCTCACAAGAAAGCGAGTTGAAGAAAGGAGCTCAAGAGCACTGTAATTCACAAACCTGCAGAGTTATAAATGACAGCTATCGTCCAAAAATATACTGAAGCAAGGCTGCCAAGCGGACTTGAAAGTAGGCCAAAATTGCAGGAAACCGATTTCAGGAGGTAGACTGGAATTGCATTTAAAGCATAGGAGAAGAGGCAGAACGTCGACAATGATGCACTTGGCCAAAAAGGGCGTATGCGTATTTTCCTGAATATATTCATGAAAAAACGCATACGCACTTTTTGGCCAACCAAGCAAGCTTGCAAAGGAAATCTGCACTACAATGAAGTCTCACTGCCCCCCGGTCAAAAGGGCCATCTGAAAAAAGTGTAAAATCCAGAAAGGCAGGACAGGCCATGGAGAACTGGGAGCCTTGTTATGCTGATGGGCGGGATGTAAATTGCCAACAGCCACTCTGGAGAACTGTATGGTGTTTCCTGAAACATCTAAAAAACAAAGCAACAGAGCCTAGGGCACTTCCACTTATGGTCCTATAGCTTAGGGAAATTAAAATCAAAAAGACACAGCCACCCCAAAGTTTGGGATGGCTCTGTTTACAAGAACCTCGTTTACGGTACAAGTTCAATATCGCATAAAGCGAAAAATGGATAAATTAGTTGTGGTACTTACGTACAATTCAATATCACTCAGCAATGACATCTATGTCATTAGGCCCATAGCAGCATAATGAGTGGATTCAGGTATGATGATTCTAACTGAAATAAGTCACACAGAAAAAGAAACATCATAAGATATCACTAATACACGGAATGTAAACTTGGCTACACAGGAACTGAATTTCAAAACAGAACATGGTCCCAAATTTAGAAAATCAACTTATGCTTGCTTAAGGGGAAAGGTGAGTTGGGGTGCTGCATAAAACCAGAGATTGAAATGAACACAGATAAATTTCCTTAAGCCAAATATGTAATAGACAAGAGCTACTCCTTGCTCAACGAAATGGACTCAAAACCCCATATTAAACGCCTAATAATGTACCTGACTAGTAAGTATCTTAAAACCTATGGATTGCTATGTTTCTGAAAGTGAGTCAATCGTGAGTACAGGGGCAAAAACGCAGCAGTGATAGGATTGGAGAGTTTCGGAGAGCAAATGAAGACCCTTTGAAGTCATATTGCATGGTACCCATTCCACGGGTCTCAACTCTCCAGGTTTAAGGGATTCTTCCTTCAGCTAAAACATGCATGTGGAACCCAGAGTATGATCAACCGTGTGATCGGGAGACGTGTTGAAATATGTCTCAGTTCTCGTCCCCTGGTACTCGGGTGCAACATTCCAGATGCTTTACTAACACTCTCCCGACTTGGAGAGTCAGTGCCTTTAACCTCCTGTTTGGCCCAGTTTGCAAATTCCGTGGAAGATGAACAGGAATAGGGAGAACCAATGAGAGACTAGCTGGAGGTGTCTGGACGGGAAAATTTAACTCTCATTTCCCACCAGGAAGAGGAATTAACCAAAGGCTCAGCGTGCCATGCCGGAACCAGATTAGGGCCTGAAGCAATCCTGCGGTGTTGCGGCCAGCTCACAAGAAAGCGAGTTGTAGAAAGGAGCTCAGGGGCACTGTAATTCACAAACCTGCAGAGTTATAAATGACAGCTATCATCCAAAAATATACTGAAGTAAGGCTGCCAAGAGGACTTGAAAGCCGGGCAGAATTGCAGGAAACCGATTTCAGGAGGTAGACTGGAATTGCATTTAAAGCATAGGAAAAGAGGCAGAAGGTCGACAATGATGCACTTGGCCAAAAAGGGCGTATGCGTTTTTTCCTGAATATATTCAGGAAAAAACGCATACGCCCTTTTTGGCCAACCAAGCAAGCTTGCAAAGGAAATCTGCACTACAATGAAGTCTCACTGCCCCCCGGTCAAAAGGGCCATCTGAAAAAAGTGTAAAATCCAGAAAGGCAGGACAGGCCATGGAGAACTGGGAGCCTTGTTATGCTGATGGGCGGGATGTAAATTGCCAACAGCCACTCGGGAGAAGTGTATGGTGTTTCCTGAAACATCTAAAAAACAAAGCAACAGAGCCTAGGGCACTTCCACTTATGGTCCTATAGCTTAGGGAAATTAAAATCAAAAAGACACAGCCACCCCAAAGTTTGGGATGGCTCTGTTTACATGAACCTCGTTTACGGTACAAGTTCAATATCGCATAAAGCGAAAAATGGATAAAGAAGTTGTGGTACTTACGTACAATGCAATATCACTCAGCAATGACATCTATGTCATCAGGCCCATAGCAGCATAATGAGTGGATTCAGGTATGATGATTCTAACTGAAATAAGTCACACAGAAAAAGAAACATCATAAGATATCACTAATACACGGAATGTAAACTTGGCTACACAGGAACTGAATTTCAAAACAGAACATGGTCCCAAATTTAGAAAACCAACTTATGCTTGCTTAAGGGGAAAGGTGAGTTGGGGTGCTGCATAAAACCAGAGATTGAAATGAGCACAGATGAAGTTCCTTAAGCCAAATATGTAATAGACAAGAGCTACTCCTTGCTCAACGAAATGGACTCAAAACCCCATATTAAACGCCAAATAATGTACCTGACTAGTATCTTAAAACCTATGGATTGCTATGTCTCTGAAAGTGAATCAATCGTGAGTACAGGGGCAAAAACGCAGCAGTGATAGGACTGGAGAGTTTTGGTGAGCAAATGAAGACCCTTTGAAGTCATATTGCATGGTACCCATTCCACGGGTCTCAACTCTCCAGGTTTAAGGGATTCTTCCTTCAGCTAAAACATGCATGAGGAACCCAGAGTATGATCAACCGTGTGATCGGGAGACGTGTTGAAATATGTCTCAGTTCTCGTCCCCTGGTACTCGGGTGCAACATTCCAGATGCTTTACTAACACTCTCCCGACTTGGAGAGTCAGTGCCTTTAACCTCCTGTTTGGCCCAGTTTGCAAATTCCGCGGAAGATGAACAGGAATAGGGAGAACCAATGAGAGACTAGCTGGAGGTGTCTGGACGGGAAAATTTAACTCTCATTTCCCACCAGGAAGAGGAATTAACCAAAGGCTCAGCGTGCCGTGCCGGAACCAGATTAGGGCCTGAAGCAATCCTGCGGTGTTGCGGGCAGCTCACAAGAAAGCGAGTTGAAGAAAGGAGCTCAAGAGCACTGTAATTCACAAACCTGCAGAGTTATAAATGACAGCTATCGTCCAAAAATATACTGAAGCAAGGCTGCCAAGCGGACTTGAAAGCGGGCCAAAATTGCAGGAAACCGATTTCAGGAGGTAGACTGGAATTGCATTTAAAGCATAGGAAAAGAGGCAGAACGTCGACAATGATGCACTTGGCCAAAAAGGGCGTATGCGTATTTTCCTGAATATATTCATGAAAAAACGCATACGCACTTTTCGGCCAACCAAGCAAGCTTGCAAAGGAAATCTGCACTACAATGAAGTCTCACTTCCCCCCGGTCAAAAGGGCCATCTGAAAAAAGTGTAAAATCCAGAAAGCCAGGACAGGCCATGGAGAACTGGGAGCCTTGTTATGCTGATGGGCGGGATGTAAATTGCCAACAGCCACTCGGGAGAAGTGTATGGTGTTTCCTGAAACATCTAAAAAACAAAGCAACAGAGCCTAGGGCACTTCCACTTATGGTCCTATAGCTTAGGGAAATTAAAATCAAAAAGACACAGCCACCCCAAAGTTTGGGATGGCTCTGTTTACAAGAACCTCATTTACGGTACAAGTTCAATATCGCAGATAGCAAAAAAAGGATAAAGAAGTTGTGGTACTTACGTACAATGCAATATCACTCAGCAATGAAATCTATGTCATCAGGCCAGTAGCAGCATAATGAGTGGATTCAGGTATGATGACTCTAACTGAAATAAGTCACACAGAAACAGAAACATCATAAGATATCACTAATACATGGAATGTAAACTTGGCTACACAGGAACTGGATTAGAAAAAAAGAGGGTCTCAAATTTAGAAAACCAACTTATGCTTGCTTAAGGGGAAAGGTGAGTTGGGGTGCTGCATAAAACCAGAGATTGAAATGAGCACAGATAAAGTTCCTTAAGCCAAATATGTAATAGACAAGAGCTACTCCTTGCTCAATGAAATGGACTCAACACCCCATATTAAACGCCTAAGAATGTGCCTGACTTGTAAGTATCTTAAAACCTATGGATTGCTATGTCTCTGAAAGAGAATCAAGTGTGTTTACAGGGGCATAAACGCAGCAGTGATAGGTTTGGAGAGGTTCGGTGAGCAAATGAAGACCCTTTGAAGTCATATTGCATGGTACCCATTCCACGGGTCTCAATTCTCCAGGTTTAAGGGATTCTTCCTTCAGCTAAAGCATGCATGTGGAACCCAGAGTATGATCAACCGTGTGATCGGGAGACGTGTTGAAATATGTCTCAGTTCTCGTCCCCTGGTACTCGGGTGCAACATTCCAGATGCTTTACTAACACTCTCCCGACTTGGAGAGTCAGTGCCTTTAACCTCCTGTTTGGCCCAGTTTGCAAATTCCGCGGAAGATGAACAGGAATAGGGAGAACCAATGAGAGACTAGCTGGAGGTGTCTGGACGGGAAAATTTAACTCTCATTTCCCACCAGGAAGAGGAATTAACCAAAGGCTCAGCGTGCCATGCCGGAACCAGATTAGGGCCTGAAGCAATCCTGCGGTGTTGCGGCCAGCTCACAAGAAAGCGAGTTGAAGAAAGGAGCTCAGGGGCACTGTAATTCACAAACCTGCAGAGTTATAAATGACAGCTATCATCCAAAAATATACTGAAGTAAGGCTGCCAAGAGGACTTGAAAGCCGGGCAGAATTGCAGGAAACCGATTTCAGGAGGTAGACTGGAATTGCATTTAAAGCATAGGAAAAGAGGCAGAAGGTCGACAATGATGCACTTGGCCAAAAAGGGCGTATGCGTTTTTTCCTGAATATATTCAGGAAAAAACGCATACGCCCTTTTTGGCCAACCAAGCAAGCTTGCAAAGGAAATCTGCACTACAATGAAGTCTCACTTCCCACCCGTCAAAAGGGCCATCTGAAAAAAGTGTAAAATCCAGAAAGGCAGGACAGGCCATGGAGAACTGGGAGCCTTGTTATGCTGATGGGCGGGATGTAAATTGCCAACAGCCACTCTGGAGAAGTGTATGGTGTTTCCTGAAACATGTAAAAAACAAAGCAACAGAGCCTAGGGCACTTCCACTTATGGTCCTATAGCTTAGGGAAATTAAAATCAAAAAGACACAGCCACCCCAAAGTTTGGGAGGGCTCTGTTTACAAGAACCTCGTTTACGGTACAAGTTCAATATCGCATAAAGCGAAAAATGGATAAAGAAGTTGTGGTACTTACGTACAATGCAATATCACTCAGCAATGACATCTATGTCATCAGGCCCATAGCAGCATAATGAGTGGATTCAGGTATGATGATTCTAACTGAAATAAGTCACACAGAAAAAGAAACATCATAAGATATCACTAATACACGGAATGTAAACTTGGCTACACAGGAACTGAATTTCAAAACAAAACATGGTCCCAAATTTAGAAAATCAACTTATGCTTGCTTAAGGGGAAAGGTGAGTTGGGGTGCTGCATAAAATCAGAGATTGAAATGAGCACAGATAAAGTTCCTTAAGCGAAATATGTAATAGACAAGAGCAACTCCTTGCTCAACGAAATGGACTCAAAACCCCATATTAAACGCCTAATAATGTACCTGACTAGTAAGTATCTTAAAACCTATGGATTGCTATGTCTCTGAAAGTGAATCAATCGTGAGTACAGGGGCAAAAACGCAGCAGTGTTAGGATTGGAGAGTTTTGGTGAGCAAATGAAGACCCTTTGAAGTCATATTGCATGGTACCCATTCCACGGGTCTCAACTCTCCAGGTTTAAGGGATTCTTCCTTCAGCTAAAACATGCATGTGGAACCCAGAGTATGATCAACCGTGTGATCGGGAGACTTGTTCAAATATGTCTCAGTTTTCCTCCTCTGGTACTCGGGTGCAACATTCCAGATGCTTTACTAACACTCTCCCGACTTGGAGAGTCAGTGCCTTTAACCTCCTGTTTGGCCCAGTTTGCAATTTCTGCGGAAGATGAACAGGAATAGGGAGAACCAATGAGAGACTAGCTGGAGGTGTCTGGACGGGCAAATTTAACTCTCATTTCCCACCAGGAAGAGGAATTAACCAAAGGCTCAGCGTGCCGTGCCGGAACCAGATTAGGGCCTGAAGCAATCCTGCGGTGTTACGGCCAGCTCACAAGAAAGCGAGTTGAAGAAAGGAGCTCAGGGGCACTGTAATTCACAAACCTGCAGAGTTATAAATGACAGCTATCGTCCAAAAATATACTGAAGTAAGGCTGCCAAGAGGACTTGAAAGCGGGGCAGAATTGCAGGAAACCGATTTCAGGAGGTAGACTGGAATTGCATTTAAAACATAGGAAAAGAGGCAGAACGTTGACAATGATGCACTTGGCCAAAAAGGGCATATGCGTTTTTTCCTGAATATATTCAGGAAAAAACGCATACGACCTTTTTGGCCAACCAAGCAAGCTTGCAAAGGAAATCTGCACTACAATGAAGTCTCACTTACCCCTGGTCAAAAGGGCCATCTGAAAAAAGTGTAAAATCCAGAAAGGCAAGACAGGCCATGGAGAACTGGTAGCCTTGTTATGCTGATGGGCGTGATGTAAATTGCCAACAGGCACTCGGGAGAAGTGTATGGTGTTTCCTGAAATATCTAAAAAACAAAGCAACAGAGCCTAGGGCAGTTCCACTTATGGTCCTATAGCTTAGGGAAATTAAAATCAAAAAGACACAGCGACCCCAAAGTTTGGGACGGCTCTGTTTACAAGAACCTCGTTTACGGTGCAAGTTCAATATTGCAGAAAGTGAAAACTTGATAAAGAATTTGTGGTACTTACGTACAATGCAATATCACTCAGCAATGAAATCTATGTCATCAGGCCCATAGCAGCATATTGAGTGGATTCAGGTATGATGATTCTAACTGAAATAAGTCACACAGAAAAAGAAACATCATAAGTTATCACTAATACACGGAATGTAAACCTGGCTACACGGGAACTGGATTACAAAACAGAAGAGGGTCTCAAATTTAGAAAATCAACTTATGCTTGCTTAAGGGGAAAGGTGAGTTGGGGTGCTGCATAAAACCAGAGATTGAAATGAACACAGATAAAGTTCCTTAAGCCAAATACGTAATAGACAAGAGCTACTCCTTGCTCAACGAAATGGACTCAAAACCCCATATTAAACGCCTAAGAATGTACCTGACTAGTAATATCTTAAAATCTATGGATTGCTATGTCTCCGAAAGAGAATCAAGCGTGTGTAGAGGGGCATAAACGCAGCAGTGATAGGATTGGAGAGGTTCGGTGAGCAAATGAAGACCCTTTGAAATCATATTGCATGGTACCCATTCCACGGGTCTCAACTCTCCAGGTTTAAGGGATTCTTCCTTCAGCTAAAACATGCATGTGGAACCCAGAGTATGATCAACCGTGTGATCGGGAGACTTGTTCAAATATATCTCAGTTTTCCTCCCCTGGTACTCGGGTGCAACATTCCAGATGCTTTACTAACACTCTCCCGACCTGGACAGTCAGTGACTTTAACCTCCTGTTTGGCCCAGTTTGCAATTTCTGCGGAAGATGAACAGGAATAGGGAGAACCAATGAGAGAGTAGCTGGAGGTGTCTGGACGGGCAAATTTAACTCTCATTTCCCACCAGGAAGAGGAATTAACCAAAGGCTCAGCGTGCCGTGCCGGAACCAGATTAGGGCCTGAAGCAATCCTGCGGTGTTGCGGCCAGCTCACAAGAAAGCGAGTTGAAGAAAGGAGCTCAGGGGCACTGTAATTCACAAACCTGCAGAGTTAGAAATGACAGCTATCATCCAAAAATATACTGAAGTAAGGCTGCCAAGAGGACTTGAAAGCCGGGCAGAATTGCAGGAAACCAATTTCAGGAGGTAGACTGGAATTGCATTTAAAGCATAGGAAAAGAGGCAGAAGGTCGACAATGATGCACTTGGCCAAAAAGGGCGTATGCGTTTTTTCCTGAATATATTCAGGAAAAAACGCATATGCCCTTTTTGGCCAACCAAGCAAGCTTGCAAAGGAAATCTGCACTACAATGAAGTCTCACTGCCCCCCGGTCAAAAGGGCCATCTGGAAAAAGTGTAAAATCCAGAAAGTCAGGACAGGCCATGGAGAACTGGGAGCCTTGTTATGCTGATGGGCGGGATGTAAATTGCCAACAGCCACTCGGGAGAAGTGTATGGTGTTTCCTGAAACATCTAAAAAACAAAGCAACAGAGCCTAGGGCACTTCCACTTATGGTCCTATAGCTTAGGGAAATTAAAATCAAAAAGACACAGCCACCCCAAAGTTTGGGATGGCTCTGTTTACATGAACCTCGTTTACGGTACAAGTTCAATATCGCATAAAGCGAAAAATGGATAAAGAAGTTGTGGTACTTACGTACAATGCAATATCACTCAGCAATGACATCTATGTCATCAGGCCCATAGCAGCATAATGAGTGGATTCAGGTATGATGATTCTAACTGAAATAAGTCACACAGAAAAAGAAACATCATAAGATATCACTAATACACGGAATGTAAACTTGGCTACACAGGAACTGAATTTCAAAACAGAACATGGTCCCAAATTTAGAAAACAAACTTATGCTTGCTTAAGGGGAAAGGTGAGTTGGGGTGCTGCATAAAACCAGAGATTGAAATGAGCACAGATAAAGTTCCTTAAGCCAAATATGTAATAGACAAGAGCTACTCCTTGCTCAACGAAATGGACTCAAAACACCATATTAAACGCCAAATAATGTACCTGACTAGTAAGTATCTTAAAACCTATGGATTGCTATGTCTCTGAAAGTGAATCAATCGTGAGTACAGGGGCAAAAACGCAGCAGTGATAGGATTGGAGAGTTTTGGTGAGCAAATGAAGACCCTTTGAAGTCATATTGCATGGTACCCATTCCACGGGTCTCAACTCTCCAGCTTTAAGGGATTCTTCCTTCAGCTAAAACATGCATGTGGAACCCAGAGTATGATCAACCATGTGATCGGGAGACGTGTTGAAATATGTCTCAGTTCTCGTCCCCTGGTACTCGGGTGCAACATTCCAGATGCTTTACTAACACTCTCCCGACTTGGAGAGTCAGTGCCTTTAACCTCCTGTTTGGCCCAGTTTGCAAATTCCGCGGAAGATGAACAGGAATAGGGAGAACCAATGAGAGACTAGCTGGAGGTGTCTGGACGGGAAAATTTAACTCTCATTTCCCACCAGGAAGAGGAATTAACCAAAGGCTCAGCGTGCCATGCCGGAACCAGATTAGGGCCTGAAGCAATCCTGCGGTGTTGCGGCCAGCTCACAAGAAAGCGAGTTGAAGAAAGGAGCTCAGGGGCACTGTAATTCACAAACCTGCAGAGTTATAAATGACAGCTATCATCCAAAAATATACTGAAGTAAGGCTGCCAAGAGGACTTGAAAGCCGGGCAGAATTGCAGGAAACCGATTTCAGGAGGTAGACTGGAATTGCATTTAAAGCATAGGAAAAGAGGCAGAAGGTCGACAATGATGCACTTGGCCAAAAAGGGCGTATGCGTTTTTTCCTGAATATATTCAGGAAAAAACGCATACGCCCTTTTTGGCCAACCAAGCAAGCTTGCAAAGGAAATCTGCACTACAATGAAGTCTCACTTCCCCGCCGTCAAAAGGGCCATCTGAAAAAAGTGTAAAATCCAGAAAGGCAGGACAGGCCATGGAGAACTGGGAGCCTTGTTATGCTGATGGGCGGGATGTAAATTGCCAACAGCCACTCGGGAGAAGTGTATGGTGTTTCCTGAAACATCTAAAAAACAAAGCAACAGAGCCTAGGGCACTTCCACTTATGGTCCTATAGCTTAGGGAAATTAAAATCAAAAAGACACAGCCACCCCAAAGTTTGGGATGGCTCTGTTTACAAGAACCTCGTTTACGGTACAAGTTCAATATCGCATAAAGCGAAAAATGGATAAAGAAGTTGTGGTACTTACGTACAATGCAATATCACTCAGCAATGACATCTATGTCATCAGGCCCATAGCAGCATAATGAGTGGATTCAGGTATGATGATTCTAACTGAAATAAGTCACACAGAAAAAGAAACATCATAAGATATCACTAATACACGGAATGTAAACTTGGCTACACAGGAACTGAATTTCAAAACAGAACATGGTCCCAAATTTAGAAAATCAACTTATGCTTGCTTAAGGGGAAAGGTGAGTTGGGGTGCTGCATAAAACCAGAGATTGAAATGAGCACAGATAAAGTTCCTTAAGCCAAATATGTAATAGACAAGAGCTACTCCTTGCTCAACGAAATGGACTCAAAACCCCATATTAAACGCCTAATAATGTACCTGACTAGTAAGTATCTTAAAACCTATGGATTGCTATGTCTCTGAAAGTGAATCAATCGTGAGTACAGGGGCAAAAACGCAGCAGTGTTAGGATTGGAGAGTTTTGGTGAGCAAATGAAGACCCTTTGAAGTCATATTGCATGGTACCCATTCCATGGGTCTCAACTCTCCAGGTTTAAGGGATTCTTCCTTCAGCTAAAACATGCATGTGGAACCCAGAGTATGATCAACCGTGTGATCGGGAGACTTGTTCAAATATGTCTCAGTTTTCCTCCTCTGGTACTCGGGTGCAACATTCCAGATGCTTTACTAACACTCTCCCGACTTGGAGAGTCAGTGCCTTTAACCTCCTGTTTGGCCCAGTTTGCAATTTCTGCGGAAGATGAACAGGAATAGGGAGAACCAATGAGAGACTAACTGGAGGTGTCTGGACGGGCAAATTTAACTCTCATTTCCCACCAGGAAGAGGAATTAACCAAAGGCTCAGCGTGCCGTGCCGGAACCAGATTAGAGCCTGAAGCAATCCTGCGGTGTTACAGCCAGCTCACAAGAAAGCGAGTTGAAGAAAGGAGCTCAGGGGCACTGTAATTCACAAACCTGCAGAGTTATAAATGACAGCTATCGTCCAAAAATATACTGAAGTAAGGCTGCCAAGAGGACTTGAAAGCGGGGCAGAATTGCAGGAAACCGATTTCAGGAGGTAGACTGGAATTGCATTTAAAACATAGGAAAAGAGGCAGAACGTTGACAATGATGCACTTGGCCAAAAAGGGCATATGCGTTTTTTCCTGAATATATTCAGGAAAAAACGCATACGCCCTTTTTGGCCAACCAAGCAAGCTTGCAAAGGAAATCTGCACTACAATGAAGTCTCACTTACCCCTGGTCAAAAGGGCCATCTGAAAAAAGTGTAAAATCCAGAAAGGCAAGACAGGCCATGGAGAACTGGGAGCCTTGTTATGCTGATGGGCGTGATGTAAATTGCCAACAGGCACTCGGGAGAAGTGTATGGTGTTTCCTGAAATATCTAAAAAACAAAGCAACAGAGCCTAGGGCAGTTCCACTTATGGTCCTATAGCTTAGGGAAATTAAAATCAAAAAGACACAGCGACCCCAAAGTTTGGGACGGCTCTGTTTACAAGAACCTCGTTTACGGTGCAAGTTCAATATTGCAGAAAGTGAAAACTTGATAAAGAAGTTGTGGTACTTACGTACAATGCAATATCACTCAGCAATGAAATCTATGTCATCAGGCCCATAGCAGCATATTGAGTGGATTCAGGTATGATGATTCTAACTGAAATAAGTCACACAGAAAAAGAAACATCATAAGATATCACTAATACACGGAATATAAACCTGGCTACACGGGAACTGGATTACAAAACAGAACAGGGTCTGAAATTTAGAAAATCAACTTATGCTTGCTTAAGGGGAAAGGTGAGTTGGGGTGCTGCATAAAACCAGAGATTGAAATGAACACAGATAAAGTTCCTTAAGCCAAATACGTAATAGACAAGAGCTACTCCTTGCTCAACGAAATGGACTCAAAACCCCATATTAAACGACTAAGAATGTACCTGACTAGTAATATCTTAAAATCTATGGATTGCTATGTCTCCGAAAGAGAATCAAGCGTGTGTAGAGGGGCATAAACGCAGCAGTGATAGGATTGGAGAGGTTCGGTGAGCAAATGAAGACCCTTTGAAATCATATTGCATGGTACCCATTCCACGGGTCTCAACTCTCCAGGTTTAAGGGATTCTTCCTTCAGCTAAAACATGCATGTGGAACCCAGAGTATGATCAACCGTGTGATCGGGAGACTTGTTCAAATATATCTCAGTTTTCCTCCCCTGGTACTCGGGTGCAACATTCCAGATGCTTTACTAACACTCTCCCGACCTGGACAGTCAGTGCCTTTAACCTCCTGTTTGGCCCAGTTTGCAATTTCTGCGGAAGATGAACAGGAATAGGGAGAACCAATGAGAGAGTAGCTGGAGGTGTCTGGACGGGCAAATTTAACTCTCATTTCCCACCAGGAATAGCAATTAAGCAAAGGCTCAGCGTGCCGTGCCGGAACCAGATTAGGGCCTGAAGCAATCCTGCGGTGTTGCGGCCAGCTCACAAGAAAGCGAGTTGAAGAAAGGAGCTCAGGGGCACTGTAATTCACAAACCTGCAGAGTTATAAATGACAGCTATCGTCCAAAAATATACTGAAGTAAGGCTGCCAAGAGGACTTGAAAGCGGGGCAGAATTGCAGGAAACCGATTTCAGGAGGTAGACTGGAATTGCATTTAAAACATAGGAAAAGAGGCAGAACGTTGACAATGATGCACTTGGCCAAAAAGGGGGCATGCGTTTTTTCCTGAATATATTCAGGAAAAAGCGCATACGAACTTTTTGGCCAACCAAGCAAGCTTGCAAAGGAAATCTGCACTACAATGAATTCTCACTTACCCCTGGTCAAAAGAGCCATCTGAAAAAAGTGTAAAATCCAGAAAGGCAAGACAGGCCATGGAGGACTGGGAGCCTTGTTATGCTGATGGGCATGATGTAAATTGCCAACAGGCACTCGGGAGAAGTGTATGGTGTTTCCTGAAACATCTAAAAAACAAAGCAACAGAGCCTAGGGCACTTCTACTTATGGTCCTATAGCATAGGGAAATTAAAATCAAAAGACACAGCCACCCCAAAGTTTGGGACAGCTCTGTTTACAAGAACCTCGTTTACGGTACAAGTTCAATATCACAGAAAGCGAAAAATGGATAAAGAAGTTGTGGTACTTACGTACAATGCAATATCACTCAGCAATGACATCTATGTCATCAGGCCCGTAGCAGCATAATGAGTGGATTCAGGTATGATGATTCTAACTGAAAAAATTCACACAGAAAAAGAAACATCATAAGATATCACTAATACACGGAATGTAAACTTGCCTACACAGGAACTGGATTACAAACAGATCAGGGTCTCAAATTTAGAAAAACAACTTATGCTAGCTTAAGGGGAAAGGTGAGTTGGGGTGCTGCATAAAACGAGAGATTGAAATGAGCACAGATAAAGTTCCTTAAGCCAAATATGTAATAGACAAGAGGTACTCCTTGCTCAACGAAATGGACTCAACACCCCATATTAAATGCCTAAGAATGTACCTGACTAGTAAGTATCTTAAAACCTATGGATCGCTATGTCTCCGAAAGAGAATCAAGCGTGTGTACAGGGTCATAAACGCAGCAGTGATAGGATTGGAGAGGTTCGGTGAGCAAGTGAAGACCCTTTGAAGTCATATTGCATGGTACCCATTCCACGGGTCTCAACTCTCCAGGGTTAAGGGATTCTTCCTTCAGCTAAATCATGCATGTGGAACCCAGAGTATGATCAACCGTGTGATCGGGAGACGTGTTCAAATATGTCTCAGTTCTCCTCCCCTGGTACTCGGGTGCAACATTTCAGACGCTTTACTAACACTCTCCCGACTTGGAGAGTCAGTGCCTTTAACCTCCTGTTTGGCCCAGTTTGCAATTTCTGCGGAAGATGAACAGGAATAGGGAGAACCAATGAGAGACTAGCTGGAGGTGTCTGGACGGGCAAATTTAACTCTCATTTCCCACCAGGGAGAGGAATTAACCCAAGGCTCAGCGTGCCATGCCGGAACCAGTTTAGGGCCTGAAGCAATCCTGCGGTGTTGTGGCCAGCTCACAAGAAAGCGAGTTGAAGAAAGGAGCTCAGGGGCACTGTAATTCACAAACCTGCAGAGTTATAAATGACAGCTATCGTCCAAAAATATACTGAAGTAAGGCTGCCAAGAGGACTTCAAAGCGGGCAGAACTGCAGGAAACTGATTTCAGGAGGTAGACTGGAATTGCATTTAAAGCATAGGAAAAGAGGCAGAACGTCGACAATGATGCACTTGGCCAAAAAGGGCGTATGCGTTTCTTCCTGAATATATTCAGGAAAAAACGCATACGCCCTTTTTGGCCAACCAAGCAAGCTTGGAAAGGAAATCTGCACTACAATGAAGTCTCACTTCCCCCCCATCAAAAGGGCCATCTGAAAAAAGTGTAAAATCCAGAAAGGCAGGACAGGCCATGGAGAACTGGGAGCCTTGTTATGCTGATGGGCGGGATGAAAATTGCCAACAGCCACTCGGGAGAAGTGTATGTTGTTTCCTGAAACATCTAAAAAACAAAGCAACAGAGCCTAGGGCACTTCCACTTATGGTTCTATAGCTTAGGGAAATTAAAATAAAAAAGACACAGCCACCCCTAATTTTGGAACGGCTCTGTTTACAAGAAACTCGTTTACGGGACAAGTTCAATATCGCAGAAAGTGAAAAATGGATAAACAAGGTGTGGTACTTACGTACAATGCAATATCACTCAGCAATGACATCTATGTCATCAGGCCCGTAGCAGCATAATGAGTGGATTCAGGTATGATGATTCTAACTGAAATAAGTCACACAGAAAAAGAAACATCATAAGATATCACTAATACATGGAATGTAAACTTGGCTACACAGGAACTGGATTACAAAACACAACAGGTTCTCAAATGTAGAAAACCAAGTTATGCTTGCTTAAGGGGAAAGGTGAGTTGGGGTGCTGCATAAAACCAGAGATTGAAATGAGCACAGATAAAGCTCCTTAAGCCAAATATGTAATACACAAGAGCTACTCCTTGCTCAACGAAATGGACTCAACACCCCATATTAAACGCCTAAGAATGTACCTGACTAGTAAGTATCTTAAAACCTATGGATTGTTATGTCTCCAAAAGAGAATCAAGCATGTGTCCAGGGGCATAAACGCAGCAGTGATAGGATTGGAGAGGATCGGTGAGCAAATGAAGACCCTTTGAAGTCATATTGCATGGTACCCATTCCACGGGTCTCAACTCTCCAGGTTTAAGGGATTCTTCCTTCAGCTAAAGCATGCATGTGGAACCCAGAGTATGATCAACCATGTGCTGGAGGTGTCTGGACGGGCAAATTTAACTCTCATTTCCCACCAGGAAGAGGAATTAACCAAAGGCTCAGCGGGCCATGCCAGAACAAGATTAGGGCCTGAAGCAATCCTGCGGTGTTGCAGCCAGCTCACAAGAAAGCGAGTTGGAGAAAAGAGCTCAGGGGCACTGTAATTCACAAACATGCAGAGTTATAAATGACAGCTATCGTCCAGAAATATACTGAAGTAAGCCTGCCAAGCGGACTTGTAAGCCGAGCAGAATTGCAGGAAACCGATTTCAGGAGGTAGACTGGAATTGCATTTAAAGCATAGGAAAAGAGGCAGAACGTCGACAATGATGCACTTGTCAAAAAGGGCGTATGCATTTTTTCCTGAATATATTCAGGGAAAAACGCATACGCCCTTTTTGGCCAACCAAGCAAGCTTGCAAAGGAAATCTGCACTACAATGAAGTCTCACTTCCCCCCGGTCAAAAGGGCCATCTGATAAAAGTGTAAAATCCAGAAAGGCAGGACAGGCCATGGAGAACTGGGAGCCTTGTTATGCTGATGGGCAGGATGTAAATTGCCAAGAGCCAATTGGGAGAAGTGTATGGTGTTTCCTGCAACATCTGAGAAACAAAGCAACAGAGCTTAGGGCAATTCCACTTATGGTCCTATAGCTTAGGGAAATTAACATCAAAAAGACACAGCCAACCCAAAGATTGGGACGGCTCTGTTTACAAGAACCTCGTTTACAGGACAAGATCAATATCACAGACAGTGAAAAATGGATAAAGAAGTTTTGGTACTTACATACAATGCAATATCACTCAGCAATGAAATCTATGTCATCAGGCCCGTAGCAGCATAATGAGTGAATTCAAGTATGATGATTCTAACTGAAATAAGTCACAAGAAAAAGAAACATCATAAGATATCATTAATACACGGAATGTAAACTTGGCTACACAGGAACTGGATTACAAAACAGAACAGGGTCTCAAATTTAGAAAACCAACTTATGCTTGCTTAAGGGGAAAGGTGAGTTGGGGTGCTGCATAAAACCAGAGATTGAAATGAGCACAGATAAAGTTCCTTAAGCCAAATATGTAATAGACAATAGCTACTCCTTGCTCAACGAAATGGACTCAAAACCCCATATTAAACGCCTAATAATGTACCTGACTAGTAAGTATCTTAAAACCTATGGATTGCTATGTCTCTGAAAGTGAATCAATCGTGAGTACAGGGGCAAAAACGCAGCAGTGATAGGATTGGAGAGTTTTGGTGAGCAAATGAAGACCCTTTGAAGTCATATTGCATGGTACCCATTCCACGGGTCTCAACTCTCCAGGTTTAAGGGATTCTTCCTTCAGCTAAAGCATGCATGTGGAACCCAGAGTATGATCAACCGTGTGATCGGGAGACGTGTTCCAATATGTCTCAATTCTCGTCCCCTGGTACTCGGGTGCAACATTCCAGACGCTTTACTAACTCTCTCCCTACTTGGAGAGTCAGTGCCTTTAACCTCCTGTTTGGCCCAGTTTGCAATTTCTGCGGAAGATGAACAGGAATAGGGAGAACCAATGAGAGACTAGCTGGAGGTGTCTGGACGGGCAAATTTAACTCTCATTTCCCACCAGGACGAGGAATTAACCAAAGGCTCAGCTTGCCGTGCCGGAACCAGATTAGGGCCTGAAGCAATCCTGTGGTGTTGCGGCCAGCTCACAAGAAAGCGAGTTGAAGAAAGGAGCTCAGGGGCACTGTAATTCACAAACCTGCAGAGTTATAAATGACAGCTATCGTCCAAAAATATACTGAAGTAAGCCTGCCAAGAGGACTTGAAAGCGGGACAGAATTGCAGGAAACCGATTTCAGGAGGAAGACTGGAATTGCATTTAAAGCATAGGAAAAGAGGCAGAACGTCAACAATGATGCACTTGGCCAAAAAGGGCGTATGCGTTTTTTCCTGAATATATTCAGGAAAAAACGCATATGCCCTTTTTGGCCAAGCAAGCAAGCTTGCAAAGGAAATCTGCACTACAATGAAGTCTCACTTCCCCCCGGTCAAAAGGGCCATCTGAAAAAAGTGTAAAATCCAGAAAGGCAGGACAGGCCATGGAGAACTGGGAGACTTGTTATGCTGATGGGCGGGATGTAAGTTTCCAACAGCCACTGGGGAGAAGTGTATGGTGCTTCCTGAAACATCTAAAAAACAAAGCAACAGAGCCTAGGGCACTTCCACTTATGGTCCTATAGCTTAGGGAAATTAAAATCAAAAAGACACAGCCACCCCAAAATTTGGGACGGCTCTGTTTACAAGAACCTCATTTTCGGTACAAGTTCAATATCACAGAAAGTGAAAAATTGATAAAGAATTTGTGGTATTTACGAACAATGAAATATCACTCAGCAATGAAATCTATGTCATCAGGCCTGTAGCAGCATAATGAGTGAATTCAGGTATGATGATTCTAACTGAAATAAGGCACACAGAAAAAGAAACATCATAAGATATCACTAATACACGGAATTTAAACTTGGCTACACAGGAAGTGGATTACAAAACAGAACAGGATCTCAAATTTAGAAAGCCAACTTATACTTGCTTAAGGGGAAAGGTGAGTTGGGGTGCTGCATAAAACCAGAGATTGAAATAAGCACAGATAAAGTTCCTTAAGCCAAATATGTAATAGACAAGAGCTACTCCTTGCTCAACGAAATGGACTCAACACCCCATATTAAACGCCTAAGAATGTGCCTGACTAGTAAGTATCTTAAAACCTATGGATTGCTATGTCTCCGAAAGAGAATCAAGCGTTTGTACAGGGGCATAAACGCAGCAGTGATAGGATTGGAGAGGTTCGGTGAGCAAATGAAGACCCTTTGAAGTCATATTGCATGGTACCCATTCCACGGGTCTAAACTCTCCAGGTTTAAGGGATACTTCCTTCAGCTAAAGCATGCATGTGGAACCCAGAGTATGATCAACCGTGTGATCGGGAGACGTGTTCCAATATGTCTCAGTTCTCGTCCCCTAGTACTCGGGTGCAACATTCCAGACGCTTTACTAACACTCTCCCGACTTGGAGAGTCAGTGACTTTAACCTCCTGTTTGGCCCAGTTTGCAATTTCTGCGGAAGATGAACAGGAATAGGGAGAACCGATGAGAGACTAGCTGGAGGTGTCTGGACGGGCAAATTTAACTCTCATTTCCCACCAGTTAGAGGAATTAACCAAAGGCTCAGCGGGCCATGCCAGAACAAGATTAGGGCCTGAAGCAATCCTGCGGTGTTGCGGGCAGCTCACAAGAAAGCGAGTTGAAGAAAAGAGCTCAGGGGCACTGTAATTCATAAACATGCAGAGTTATAAATGACAGCTATCGTCCAAAAATATACTGAAGTAAGGCTGCCAAGCGGACTTGAAAGCGGGGCAGAATTGCAGGAAACCGATTTCAGGAGGTAGACTGGAATTGCATTTAAAGCATAGGAAAAGAGGCAGAACGTCGACAATGATGCACTTGGCCAAAAAGGGCGTATGCGTTTTTTCCTGAATATATTCAGGAAAAAACGCATACGCCCTTTTTGGCCAACCAAGCAAGCTTGCAAAGGAAATCTGCACTGCAATGAAGTCTCACTCCCCCCCGGTCAAAACTGCCATCTGAAAAAAGTGTAAAATCCAGAAAGGCAGGACAGGCCATGGAGAACTGGGAGCCTTGTTATGCTGATGGGCAGGATGTAAATTGCCAAGAGCCACTTGGGAGAAGTGTATGGTGTTTCCTGAAATATCTGAGAAACAAAGCAACAGAGCTTAGGGCAATTCCACTTATGGTCCTATAGCTTAGGGAAATTAACATCAAAAAGACACAGCCACCCCAAAGATTGGGACGGCTCTGTTTACAAGAACCTCGTTTATGGGACAAGTTCAATATCGCAGATAGTGAAAAATGGATAAAGAAGTTTTGGTACTTACGTACAATGCAATATCACTCAGCAATGAAATCTATGTCATCAGGCCCGTAGCAGCATAATTAGTGAATTCAAGTATGATGATTCTAACTGAAATAAGTCACAAGAAAAAGAAAAATCATAAGATATCATTAATACACGGAATGTAAACTTGGCTACACAGGAACTGGATTACAAAACAGAACAGGGTCTCAAATTTAGAAAGCCAACTTATGCTTGCTTAAGGGGAAAGGTGAGTTGGGGTGCTGCATAAAACCAGAGATTGAAATGAGCACAGATAAAGTTCCGTAAGCCAAATATGTAATACACAAGAGCTACTCCATGCTCAACGAAATGGACTCAACACCCCATATTAAACGCCTAAGAATGTAGCTGACTAGTAAGTATCTTAAAACCTATGGATTGCTACGTCTCCAAAAGAGAATCAAGCGTGTGTACAGGGGCATAAACGCAGCAGTGATAGGATTGGAGAGGTTTGGTGAGCAAATGAAGACCCTTTGAAATCATATTGCATGGTACCCATTCCATGGGTTTCAACTCTCCATGTTTAAGGGATTCTTCCTTCAGCTAAAGCATGCATGTGGAACCCAGAGTATGATCAACCTTCTGATCGGGAGACGTGTTCCAATATGTCTCAGTTCTCGTCCCCTGGTACTCGGGTGCAACATTCCAGACGCTTTATTAACACTCTCCCGACGTGGAGAGTCAGTGCCTTTAAACTCCTGTTAGGACCAGTTTGCAATTTCTGCGGAAGATGAACAAGAATAGGGAGAACCAATGAGAGACTAGCTGGAGGTGTCTGGACGGGCAAATTTAACTCTCATTTCCCACCAGGAAGAGGAATTAACCAGAGGCTCAGCGTGCCGTGCCAGAACCAGATTAGGGCCTGAAGCAATCCTGCAGTGTTGTGGCCAGCTCACAAGAAATCGAGTTGAAGAAAGGAGCTCAGGGGCACTGTAATTAACAAACCTACAGAGTTATAAATGACAGCTATCATCCAAAAATATACTGAAGTAAGGCTGCCAAGAGGACTTGAAAGCGGGGCAGAATTGCAGGTAACCGATTTCAGGAGGTAGACTGGAATTGCATTTAAAGCATAGGAAAAGAGGCAGAACGTCCACAACGATGCACTTGGCCAAAAAGGGCGTATGCATTTCTTCCTGAATATATTCAGGAAAAAACGCATACGCCCTTTTTGGCCAACCAAGCAAGCTTGCAAAGGAAATCTGCACTACAATGAAGTCTCACTTACCCCACGTCAAAAGGGCCATCTGAAAAAAGTGTAAAATCCAGAAAGGCAGGACAGGCCATGGAGAACTGGGAGCCGTGTTATGCTGATGGGCGGGATGTAAATTGCCAACAGCCACTGGGGAGAAGTGTATGGTGCTTCCTGAAACATCTAAAAAACAGAGGAACAGAGACTAGGGCACTTCCACTTATGGTCCTATAGCTTAGGGAAATTAAAATCAAAAAGGCACAGCCACCCCAAAGTTTGATACGGCTCTGTTTACAAGAACCTCGTTAACGGTACAAGTTCAATATCGCAGAAAGCAAAAAATGGATAAAGAAGTTTTGGTACTTACGTACAATGCAATATCACTCAGCAGTGAAATCTACATCATCAGGCCCATAGCAGCATAATGAGTGGATTCAGGTATGATGATTCTAACTGAAATAAGTCACACAGAAAAAGAAACATCATAAGATATCACTAATACACGGAATGTAAACTTGCTACACAGGAACTGAATTACAAAACAAAACAGGGTCTCATATTTAGAAAACCAACTTATGCTTGCTTAAGGGGAAAGGTGAGTTGGGGTGCTGCATAAAACCAGAGATTGAAATGAGCACAGATAAAGTTCCTTAAGCCACTTATGTATTAGACAAGAGGTACTCCTTGCTCAACGAAATGGACTCAACACCCCATATTAAACGCCGAATTATGTACCTGACTAGTAAGTATCTTAAAAGATATGGATTGCTATGTCTCCGAAAGAGAATCAAGTGTGTGTACAGGGGCATAAACGCAGCAGTGATAGGATTGGAGAGGTGCGGTGAGCAAATGAAGACCCTTAGAAATCATGTTGCATGGTACCCATTCCACGGGTCTCAACTCTCCAGGTTTAAGGGATTCTTACTTCAGCTAAAGCATGCATGTGGAACCCAGAGTATGATCAACCATGTGACCAGGAGACGTGTTCCAATATGTCTCAGTTCTCGTCCCCTGGTACTCGGGTGCAACATTCCAGATGCTTTACTAACACTCTCCCGACTTGGAGAGTCAGTGCCTTTAACCTCCTGTTTGGCCCAGTTTGCAATTTCTGCGGAAGATGAACAGGAATAGGGAGAACCAATGAGAGACTAGCTGGAGGTGTCTGGACGGGCAAATTTAACTCTCATTTCCCACCAGTTAGAGGAATTAACCAAAGGCTCAGCGGTCCGTGCCGGAACCAGATTAGGGCCTGAAGCAATCCTGCGGTGTTGCAGCCAGCACACAAGAAAGCGAGTTGAAGAAAGGAGCTCAGGGGCACTGTAATTCACAAACCTGCAGAGTTATAAATGACAGCTATCGTCCAAAAATATACTGAAGTAAGCCTGCCAAGAGGACTTGAAAGCGGGGCAGAATTGCAGGAAACCGATTTCAGGAGGTAGACTGGAATTGCATTTAAAGCATAGGAAAAGAGGCAGAACGTCAACAATGATGCACTTGGCCAAAAAGGGCGTATGCGTTTTTTCCTGAATATATTCAGGAAAAAACGCATACGCCCTTTTTGGCCAACCAAGCAAGCTTGCAAAGGAAATCGGCACTACAATGAAGTCTCACTTCCCCCCCGGTCAAAAGGGCCATCTGAAAAAAGTGTAAAATACAGAAAGGCAGGACAGGCCATGGAGAACTGGGAGACTTGTTATGCTGATGGGCGGGATGTAAATTGCCAACAGACACTGGGGAGAAGTGTATGGTGCTTCCTGAAACATCTAAAAAACAAAGCAACAGAGCCTAGGGCACTTCCACTTATGGTCCTATAGCTTAGGGAAATTAAAATCAAAAAGACACAGCCACCCCAAAGATTGGGACGGCTTTGTTTACAAGAACCTCGTTTACGGGACAAGTTCAATATCGCAGAAAGTGAAAAATGGATAAAAAAGTTTTGGTACTTACGTACAATGCAATATCACTCAGCAATGAACTCAATGTCATCAGGCCCGTAGCAGCATAATGAGTGAATTCAAGTATGATGATTCTAACTGAAATAAGTCACAAGAAAAAGAAACATCATAAGATATCATTAATACACGGGATGTAAACTTGGCTACACAGGAACTGGATTACAAAACAGAACAGGGTCTCAAATTTAGAAAGCCAACTTATGCTTGCTTAAGGGGAAAGGTGAGTTGGGGTGCTGCATAAAACCAGAGATTGAAATGAGCACAGATAAAGTTCCTTAAGCCAAATATGTAATACACAAGAGCTACTCCTTGCTCAATGAAATGGACTCAACACACCATATTAAACGCCTAAGAATGTAGCTGACTAGTAAGTATCTTAAAACCTATGGATTGCTATGTCTCCAAAAGAGAATCAAGCGTGTGTACAGGGGCATAAACGCAGCAGTGATAGGATTGGAGAGGTTTGGTGAGCAAATGAAGACCCTTTGAAATCATATTGCATGGTACCCATTCCATGGGTTTCAACTCTCCAGGTTTAAGGGATTCTTCCTTCAGCTAAAGCATGCATGTGGGACCCAGAGTATGATCAACCTTCTGATCGGGAGACGTGTTCCAATATGTCTCAGTTCTCGTCCCCTGGTACTCGGGTGCAACATTCCAGACGCTTTATTAACACTCTCCCGACGTGGAGAGTCAGTGCCTTTAAACTCCTGTTAGGACCAGTTTGCAATTTCTGCGGAAGATGAACAAGAATAGGGAGAACCAATGAGAGACTAGCTGGAGGTGTCTGGACGGGCAAATTTAACTCTCATTTCCCACCAGGAAGAGGAATTAACCAAAGGCTCAGCGTGCCATGCCAGAACCAGATTAGGGCCTGAAACAATCCTGCAGTGTTGCGGCCAGCTCACAAGAAATCGAGTTGAAGAAAGGAGCTCAGGGGCACTGTAATTCACAAACCTACAGAGTTAGAAATGACAGCTATCATCCAAAAATATACTGAAGTAAGGCTGCCAAGAGGACTTGAAAGCGGGGCAGAATTGCAGGTAACCAATTTCAGGAGGTAGACTGGAATTGCATTTAAAGCATAGGAAAAGAGGCAGAACGTCCACAACGATGCACTTGGCCAAAAAGGGCGTATGCGTTTTTTCCTGAATATATTCAGGAAAAAACGCATACGCCCTTTTTGGCCAACCAAGCAAGCTTGCAAAGGAAATCTGCACTGCAATGAAGTCTCACTTCCTCCCGGTCAAAAGGGCCATCTGAAAAAAGTGTAAAATCCAGAAAGGCAGGACAGGCCATGGAGAACTGGGAGCCTTGTTATGCTGATGGGCGGGATGTAAATTGCCAACAGCCACTGGGGAGAAGTGTATGGTGCTTCCTGAAACATCTAAAAAACAGAGGAACAGAGACTAGGGCACTTCCACTTATGGTCCTATAGCTTAGGGAAATTAAAATCAAAAAGGCACAGCCACCCCAAAGTTTGAGACGGCTCTGTTTACAAGAACCTCGTTAACGGTACAAGTTCAATATCGCAGAAAGCAAAAAATGGATAAAGAAGTTTTGGTACTTACGTACAATGCAATATCCCTCAGCAATGAAATCTACGTCATCAGGCCCATAGCAGCATAATGAGTGGATTCAGGTATGATGATTCTAACTGAAATAAGTCACACAGAAAAAGAAACATCATAAGATATCACTAATACACGGAATGTAAACTTGCTACACAGGAACTGAATTACAAAACAAAACAGGGTCTCAAATTTAGAAAACCAACTTATGCTTGCTTAAGGGGAAAGGTGAGTTGGGGTGCTGCATAAAACCAGAGATTGAAATGAGCACAGATAAAGTTCCTTAAGCCACTTATGTATTAGACAAGAGGTACTCCTTGCTCAACGAAATGGACTCAACACCCCATATTAAATGCCGAAGTATGTACCTGACTAGTAAGTATCTTAAATCCTATGGATTGCTATGTCTCCGAAAGAGAATCAGGCATGTGTACAGGGGCGTAAATGCAGCAGTGATAGGATTGGAGAGGTTCGGTGAGCAAATGAAGACCCTTTGAAGTCATATTGCATGGTACCCATTCCACGGGTCTCAATTCTCCAGGTTTAAGGGATTCTTCCTTCAGCTAAAACATGCTTGTGGAACCCAGAGTATGATCAACTGTGTGATCGGGAGACGTGTTCCAATATGTCTCAGTTCTCGTCCCCTGGTACTCGGGTGCAACATTCCAGACGCTTTACTAACGCTCTGCCGACTTGGAGAGTCAGTGCCTTTAACCTCCTGTTTGGCCCAGTTTGCAATTTCTGTGGAAGATGAACAGGAATAGGGAGAACCAATGAGAGACTAGCTGGAGGTGTCTCGACCGGCAAATTTAACTCTCATTTCCCACCAGTTAGAGGAATTAACCAAAGGCTCTGCGGGCCATGCCGGAACCAGATTAGGGCCTGAAGCAATCCTGCGGTGTTGCAGCCAGCACACAAGAAAGCGAGTTGAAGAAAGGACCTCAGGGGCACTGTAATTCACAAACCTGCAGAGTTATAAATGACAGCTATCGTCCAAAAATATACTGAAGTAAGCCTGCCAAGAGAACTTGAAAGCGGGGCAGAATTGCAGGTAACCGATTTCAGGAGGTAGACTGGAATTGCATTTAAAGCATAGGAAAAGAGGCAGAACGTCCACAATGATGCACTTGGCCAAAAAGGGCGTATGCGTTTTTTCCTGAATATATTCAGGAAAAAACGCATACGCACTTTTTGGCCAACCAAGCAAGCTTGCAAAGGAAATCTGCACTACAATGAAGTCTCACTTCCCCCTGGTCAAAAGTGCCATCTGAAAAAAGTGTAAAATCCAGAAAGGCAGGACAGGCCATGGAGAACTGGGAGCCTTGTTATGCTGATGGGCGGGATGTAAATTGCCAACAGCCACTGGGGAGAAGTGTATGGAGTTTCCTGAAACATCTAAAAAACAAAGCAACAGAGCCTAGGGCACTTCCAGTTATGGTCCTATAGCTTAGGGAAATTAAAATCAAAAAGGCACAGCCACCCCAAAGTTTGGGACGGCTCTGTTTACAACAAACTCGTTTACGGGGCAAGTTCAATATCGCAGAAAGTGAAAAATGGATAAAGAAGTTGTGGTACTTACGTACAATGCAATATCACTCAGCAATGAAATCTATGTCATCTGGCACGGAGCAGCATAATGAGTGGATTCAGGTATGATGATTCTAACTGAAATAAGTCACACAGAAAAAGAAACATCATAAGATATCACTAATACACGGAATGTAAACTTGCTACACAGGAACTGAATTACAAAACAAAACAGGGTCTCAAATTTAGAAAACCAACTTATGCTTGCTTAAGGGGAAAGGTGACTTGGGGTGCTGCATAAAACCAGAGATTGAAATGAGCACAGATAAAGTTCCTTAAGCCAAATATGTAATACACAAGAGCTACTCCTTGCTCAACGAAATGGACTCAATACCCCATATTAAATGCCTAAGAATGTACCTGACTAGTAAGTATCTTAAAACGTATGGATTGCTATGTCTCCGAAAGAGAATCAAGCATGTGTACAGTGGCATAAACGCAGCAGTGATAGGATTGGAGAGGTTCGGTGAGCAAATGAAGACCCTTTGAAGTCATATTGCATGGTACCCGTTCCACGGGTCTCAACTCTCCAGGTTTAAGGGATTCTTCCTTCAGCTAAAACATGCTTGTGGAACCCACAGTATGATCAACCGTGTGATCGGGAGACGTGTTGAAATATGTCTCAGTTCTTGTCACCTGGTACTCGGGTGCAACATTCCAGATGCTTTATTAACACTCTCCCGACTTGGAGAGTCAGTGCCTTTAACCTCCTGTTTGGCCCAGTTTGCAATTTCTGTGGAAGATGAACAGGAATAGGGAGAATCAATGAGAGACTAGCGGGAGGTGTCTGGACGGGCAAATTTAACTCTCATTTCCCACCAGGAAGAGGAATTAACCAAACGATCAGCATGCCATGCCGGAACCAGATTAGGGCCTGAAGCAATCCTGCGGTGTTGCGGCCAGCTCACAAGAAAGCAAGTTGAAGAATGGAGCTCAGGGGCACTGTAATTCACAAACCTGCAGAGTTATAAATGACAGCTATCGTCTAAAAATATACTGAAGTAAGCCTGCCAAGAGGACTTGAAAGCGTGGCAGAATTGCAGGAAACCGATTTCAGGAGGTAGACTGGAATTGCATTTAAAGCATAGGAAAAGAGGCAGAACGTCCACAATGATGCACTTGGCCAAAAAGGGCGTATGCGTTTTTTCCTGAATATATTCAGGAAAAAACGCATACGCGCTTTTTGGCCAACCAAGCAAGTTTGCAAAGGAAATCTGCACTACAATGAAGTCTCACTGCCCCCCGGTCAAAAGGGCCATCTGAAAAAAGTGTAAAATCCAGAAAGGCAGGACAGGCCATGGAGAACTGGGAGACTTGTTATGCTGATGGGCGGGATGTAAATTGCCAACAGCCACTGGGGAGAAGTGTATGGTGTTTCCTGAAACATCTAAAAAACAAAGCAACAGAGCCTAGGGCACTTCCACTTATGGTCCTATAGCTTAGGGAAATTAAAATCAAAAAGACACAGCCACCCCAAAGATTGGGACGGCTCTGTTTACAAGAACCTCCTTTACGGGACAAGTTCAATATCGCAGAAAGTGAAAAATGGATAAAAAAGTTTTGGTACTTACGTACAATGCAATATCACTCAGCAATGAAATCAATGTAATCAGGCCCGTAGCAGCATAATGAGTGAATTCAGGTATGATGATTCTAACTGAAATAAGTCACAAGAAAAAGAAACATCATAAGATATCATTAATACACGGAATGTAAACTTGGCTACACAGGAACTGGATTACAAAACAGAACAGGGTCTCAAATTTAGAAAACCAACTTATGCTTGCTTAAGGGGAAAGGTGAGTTGGGGTGCTGCATAAAACCAGAGATTGAAATGAGCACAGATAAAGTTCCTTAAGCCAAATATGTAATACACAAGAGCTACTCCTTGCTCAACGAAATGGACTCAACACCCCATATTAAACGCCTAAGAATGTATCTGACTAGTAAGTATCTTAAAACCTATGGATTGCTATGTCTCCGAAAGAGAATCAAGCTTGTGTACACGGGCATAAACGCAGCAGTGATAGGATTGGAGAGGTGCGGTGAGCAAATGAAGACCCTTTGAAGTCATATTGCATGGTACCCGTTCCACGGGTCTCAACTCTCCAGGTTTAAGGGATTCTTCCTTCAGCTAAAGCATGCATGTGGAACCCAGAGTATGATCAACCGTGTGATCCGGAGACGTGTTCCAATATGTCTCAGTTCTCGTCCCCTGGTACTCGGGTGCAACATTCCAGACGCTTTACTAACTCTCTCCCAACTTGGAGAGTCAGTGCCTTTAACCTCCTGTTTGGCCCAGTTTGCAATTTCTGAGGAAGATGAACAGGAATAGGGAGAACCAATGAGAGACTACCTGGAGGTGTCTGGACGTGCAAATTTAACTCTCATTTCCCACCAGGAAGAGGAATTAACCAAAGGCTCAGCGTGCCGTGCCGGAACCAGATTAGGGCCTGTAGCAATCCTGCGGTGTTGCGGCCAGCTCACAAGAAAGCAAGTTGAAGAATGGAGCTCAGGGGCACTGTAATTCACAAACCTGCAGAGTTATAAATGACAGCTATCGTCCAAAAATATACTGAAGTAAGCCTGCCAAGAGGACTTGAAAGCGGGGCAGAATTGCAGGAAACCGATTTCAGGAGGTAGACTGGAATTGCATTTAAAGCATAGGAAAAGAGGCAGAACATCCACAATGATGCACTTGGCCAAAAAGGGCGTATGCGTTTTTTCCTGAATATATTCAGGAAAAAACACATACGCCCTTTTTGGCCAACCAAGCAAGCTTGCAAAGGAAATCTGCACTACAATGAAGTCTCACTTCCCCCCGGTCAAAAGGGCCATCTGAAAAAAGTGTAAAATCCAGAAAGGCAGGACAGGCCATGGAGAACTGGGAGACTTGTTATGCTGATGGGCAGGATGTAAATTGCCAACAGCCACTGGGGAGAAGTGTATGGTGCTTCCTGAAACATCTAAAAAACAAAGCAACAGAGCCTAGGGCACTTCCACTTATGGTCCTATAGCTTAGGGAAATTAAAGTCAAAAACACACAGCCACCCCAAAGTTTGGGACGGTTCTGTTTACAAGAACCTCGTTTACGGGACAAGTTCAATATCGCAGAAAGTGAAAAATGGATAAAAAAGTTTTGGTACTTACGTACAATACAATATCACTCCGCAATGAAATCTATGTCATCAGGCCCGTAGCAGCATAATGAGTGGATTCAGGTATGATGATTCTAACTGAAATAAGTCACACAGAAAAAGAAACATCATAAGATATCACTAATACACGGAATGTAAACTTGGCTACACAGGAACTGGATTACAAAAAAAAGAGGGTCTCAAATTTAGAAAACCAACTTATGCTTGCTTAAGGGGAAAGGTGAGTTGGGGTGCTGCATAAAACCAGAGATTGAAATGAGCACAGATAAAGTTCCTTAAGCCAAATATATAATAGACAAGAGCTACTCCTTGCTCAACGAAATGGACTCAACACCCCATATTAAACGCCTAAGTATGTACCTGACTAGTAAGTATCTTAAAACCTATGGATTGCTATGTCTCTGAAAGAGAATCAAGCGTGTGTATAGGGGCATAAACGCAGCAGTGATAGGATTGGAGAGGTTCGGTGAGCAAATGAAGACCCTTTGAAGTCATATTGCATGGTACCCATTCCACGGGTCTCAACTCTCCAGGTTTAAAGGATTCTTCCTTTAGCTAAAGCATGCACGTGGAACCCAGAGTATGATCAACCGTGTGATCGGGAGACGTGTTCCAATATGTCTCAGTTCTCGTCCCCTGGTACTCAGGTGCAACATTCCAGACGCTTTACTAACACTCTCCCGACTTGGAGAGTCAGTGCCTTTAACCTCCTGTTTGGCCCAGTTTGCAATTTCTGCGGAAGATGAACAGGAATAGGGAGAACCGATGAGAGACTAGCTGGAGGTGTCTGGACGGGCAAATTTAACTCTCATCTCCCACCAGGAAGACGAATTAACCAAAGGCTCAGCGGGCCGCACCAGAACAAAATTAGGGCCTGAAGCAATCCTGCGGTGTTGCGGCCAGCTCACAAGAAAGCAAGTTGAAGAAAGGAGCTCAGGGGCACTGTAATTCACAAACCTGCAGAGTTATAAATGACAGCTATCGTCTAAAAATATACTGAAGTAAGGCTGCCAAGCGGACTTGAAAGCGGGGCAGAATTGCAGGAAACCGATTTCAGGAGGTAGACTGGAATTGCATTTAAAGCATAGGAAAAGAGGCAGAACGTCGACAATGATGCACTTGGCCAAAAAGGGCGTATGCGTTTTTTCCTGAATATATTCAGGAAAAAACGCATACGCCCTTTTTGACCAACCAAGCAAGCTTGCAAAGGAAATCTGCACTACAATGTAGTCTCACTTCCCCTAGGTCAAAAGGGCCATCTGAAGAAAGTGTAAAATCCAGAAAGGCAGGACAGGCCATGGAGAACTGGGAGCCTTGTTATGCTGATGGGCGGGGGGTAAATTGCCAACAGCCACTCGGGAGAAGTGTATGGTGTTTCCTGAAACATCTAAAAAACAAAGCAACAGAGCCTAGGGCACTTCCACTTATGGTCCTATAGCTCAGGGAAATTAAAATCAAAAACACACAGCCACCCCAAAGTTGGGGACGGCTCTGTTTACAAGAATCTCGTTTACGGTACATGTTCAATATCGCAGAAAGTGAAAAATGGATAAAGAAGTTGTGGTACTCACGTACAATGCAATATCACTCAGCAATGAAATCTATGTCATCTGGCCCATAGCAGCATAATGAGTGGATTCAGGTATGATGATTCTCACTGAAATAAGTCACACAGAAAAACAAACATCATAAGATATCACTAATACACGGAATGTAAACTTGGCTACACAGGAACTGGATTACAAAAGAGAACAGGGTCTCAAATTTAGAAAATCAACTTATGCTTGCTTAAGGGGAAAGGTGAGTTTGGGTGCTACATAAAACGAGAGATTGAAATGAGCACAGATAAATTTCCTTAAGCCAAATATGGAATAGACAAGAGCTACTCCTTGCTCAACGAAATGGACTCAACACCCCATATTAAACGCCTAAGAATGTACCTGACTAGTAAGTATCTTAAAACCTATGGATTGCTATGTCTCCAAAAGAGAATCAAGCGTGTGTACAGGGGCATAAACGCAGCAGTGATAGGATTGGAGAGGTTCGGTGAGCAAATGAACACCCTTTGAAGTCATATTGCATGGTACCCATTCTACGGGTCTCAACTCTCCAGCTTTAAAGGATTCTTCCTTCAGCTGAAACATGCATGTGGAACCCAGAGTATGATCAACCGTGTGATTGGGAGACGTGTTCAAATATGTCTCAGTTTTCGTCCGCTGGTACTCAGGTGCAACATTCCAGACGCTTTACTAACACTCTCCCGACTTGGAGAGTCAGTGCATTTAACCTCCTGCTTGGCCCAGTTTGCAATTTCTGCGGAATATGAACAGGGATAGGGAGGACCAATGAGAGACTAGCTGGAGGTGTCTGGACGGGCAAATTTAACTCTCATTTCCCACCAGGAATAGCAATTAAGCAAAGGCTCAGCGTGCCGTGCCGGAACCAGATTAGGGCCTGAAGCAATCGTGCGGTGTTGCGGCCAGCTCACAAGAAAGCGAGTTGAAGAAAGGAGCTCAGGGGCACTGTAATTCACAAACCTGCAGAGTTATAAATGACAGCTATCGTCCAAAAATATACTGAAGTAAGGCTGCCAAGAGGACTTGAAAGCGGGGCAGAATTGCAGGAAACCGATTTCAGGAGGTAGACTGGAATTGCATTTAAAGCATAGGAAAAGAGGCAGAACGTCCACAATGATGCACTTGGCCAAAAAGGGCGTATGCGTTTTTTCCTGAATATATTCAGGAAAAAACGCATACGCCCTTTTTGGCCAACCAAGCAAGCTTGCAATGGAAATCTGCACTACAATGAAGTCTCACTTCCCCCCGGTCAAAAGGGCCATCTGAAAAAAATGTAAAATGCAGAAAGGCAGGACAGGCCATGGAGAACTGGGAGCCTTGTTATGCTGATGGGCGGGATGTAAATTGCCAACAGCCACTCGGGAGAAGTGTATGGTGTTTCCTGAAACATCTAAAAAACAAAGCAACAGAGCCTAGGGCACTTCCACTTATGGTCCTATAGCTTAGGGAAATTAAAATCAAAAAGACACAGCTACCCCAAAGTTTGGTATGGCTCTGTTTACAAGAACCTCGTTTACGGTACAAGTTCAATATCGCAGAAAGTGAAAAATGGATAAAGCAGTTGTGGTGCTTACGTACAATGCAATATCACTCAGCAATGAAATCTATGTCATCAGGCCCGTAGCAGCATAATGAGTGGATTCAGGTATGATGATTCTAACTGAAATAAGTCACACAGAAAAAGAAACATCATAAGATATCACTAATACATGGAATGTAAACTTGGCTACACACGAACTGGATTACAAAACAGAACAGGGTCTCAAATTTAGAAAACCAACTTATGCTTTCTTAAGGGGAAAGGTGAGTTGGGGTGCTGCATAAAACCAGAGATTGAAATGAGCACAGATAAAGTTCCTTAAGCCAAACATGTAATAGACAAGAGCTACTCCCTGCTCAACGAAATGGACTCAACACCCCATATGAAACGCCTAAGAATGTACCTCACTAGTTAGTATCTTAAAACCTATGGATTGCTATGTCTCCAAAAGAGAAGCAAGCGTGTGTACAAGGGCATAAACGCAGCAGTGATAGGATTGGAGAGGTTCGGTGAGCAAATGAAGACCCTTTGAAGTCATATTGCATGGTACCCATTCCACGGGTCTCAACTCTCCACGTTTAAGGGATTCTTCCTTCAGCTAAAGCATGCATGTGGAACCCAGAGTATGATCAACCGTGTGATCGGGAGACGTGTTCCAATATGTCTCAGTTCTCATCCCCTGGTACTCGGGTGCAACATTCCAGACGCTTTACTAACACTCTCCCGACTTGGAGAGTCAGTGCCTTTAACCTCCTGTTTGGCCCAGTTTGCAATTTCTGCGGAAGATGAACAGGAATAGGCAGAACCAATGAGAGACTAACTGGAGGTGTCTGGACGGGCAAATTTAACTCTCATTTCCCACCAGGAAGAGAAATTAAGCAAAGGCTCAGCGTGCCGTGCCGGAACCAGATTAGGGCCTGAAGCAATCGTGCGGTGTTGCGGGCAGCTCACAAGAAAGCGAGTTGAAGAAAGGAGCTCAGGGGCACTGTAATTCACAAACCTGCAGAGTTATAAATGACAGCTCTCGTCCAAAAATATACTGAAGTAAGGCTGCCAAGAGGACTTGAAAGCGGGGCAGAATTGCAGGAAACCGATTTCAGGAGGTAGACTGGAATTGCATTTAAAGCATAGGAAAAGAGGCAGAACGTCGACAATGATGCACTTGGCCAAAAAGGGCGTATGCGTTTTTTCCTGAATATATTCAGGAAAAAACGCATACGCCCTTTTTGGCCAACCAAGCAAGCTTGCAAAGGAAATCTGCACTACAATCAAGTCTCACTTCCCCCCGGTCAAAAGGGCCATCTGAAAAAAGTGTAAAATCCAGAAAGGCAGGACCGGCCATGGAGAACTGGGAGCCTTGTTATGCTGATGGGCGGGATGTAAATTGCCAACAGCCACTCGGGAGAAGTGTATGGTGTTTCCTGAAACATCTAAGAAAGAAAGCAACAGAGCCTAGGGCACTTCCACTTATGGTCCTGTAGCTTAGGGAAATTAAAATCAAAAAGACACAGCCACCCCAAAGTTTGGGACGGCTCTGTTTACAAGAACCTCGTTTACGGTACAAGTTCAATATCGCAGAAAGCGAAAAATGGATAAAGAAGTTGTGGTACTTACGTACAATGCAATATCACTCAGCAATGACATCTATGTCATCAGCACCGTAGCAGCATAATGAGTGGATTCAGGTATGATGATTCTAACTGAAATAAGTCACACAGAAAAAGAAACATCATAAGATATCACTAATCCACGGAATGTAAACTTGGCGACACAGGAACTGGATTACAAAACAGAACAGGGTCTCAAATTTAGAAAACCAACTGATGCTTGCTTAAGGGGAAAGGTGAGTTGGGGTGCTGCATAAAACCAGAGTTTGAAATGATCACAGGTAAAGTTCCTTAAGCCAAATATGTAATAGACAAGAGCCACTCCTTGCTCAACGAAATGGACTCAACACCCCATATTAAATGCCTAAGAATGTACCTGACTAGTAAATATCTTAAAACCTATGGATTGCTATGTCTCCGAAAGAGAATCAGGCATGTGTGCAGGGGCGTAAATGCAGCAGTGATAGGATTGGAGAGGTTTGGTGAGCAAATGAAGACCCTTTGAAGTCATATTGCATGGTACCCATTCCACGGTTCTCAATTCTCCAGGTTTAAGGGATTCTTCCTTCAGCTAAAACATGCTTCTGGAACCCAGAGTATGATCAACCGTGTGATCGGGAGACGTGTTCCAATATGTCTCAGTTCTCGTCCCCTGGTACTCAGGTGCAAAATTCCAGACGCTTTAGTAACGCTCTGCCGACTTGGAGAGTCAGTGCCTTTAACCTCCTGTTTGGCCCAGTTTGCAATTTCTGCGGAAGATTAACAGGAATAGGGAGAACCAATGAGAGACTAGCTGGAGGTGTCTGGACGGGCAAATTTAACTCATATTTCACACGAGGAAGAGGATTAGCCAAAGGCTCAGCGTGCCGTGCCGGACCCAGATTAGGGCCTGAAGCAATCCTGCGGTGTTGCGGGCAGCTCACAAGAAAGCGAGTTGAAGAAAGGAGCTCAAGAGCACTGTAATTCACAATCCTGCAGAGTTATAAATGACAGCTATCGTCCAAAAATATACTGAAGCAAGGCTGCCAAGCGGACTTGAAAGCAGGCCAAAATTGCAGGAAACCGATTTCAGGAGGTAGACTGGAATTGCATTTAAAGCATAGGAAAAGAGGCAGAACGTCGACAATGATGCACTTGGCCAAAGAGGGCGTATGCATTTTTTCCTGAATATATTCAGGAAAAATCGCATACGCACTTTTTGGCCAACCAAGCAAGCTTGCAAAGGAAATCTGCACTACAATGAAGTCTCACTTCCCCCCGGTCAAAAGGGCCATCTGAAAAAAGTGTAAAATCCAGAAAGGTAGGACAGGCCATGGAGAACTGGGAGACTTGTTATGCTGATGGGCGGGATGTAAATTGCCAACAGCCACTCGGGAGAAGTGTATGGTGTTTCCTGAAACATCTAAAAAACAAAGCAACAGAGCCTAGGGCACTTCCACTTATGGTCCTATAGCTTAAGGAAATTAAAATCAAAAAGACACAGCCACCCCAAAGTTTGGGATGGCTCTGTTTACAAGAACCTCGTTTACGGTACAAGTTCAATATCGCAGATAGCAAAAAATGGATAAAGAAGTTGTGGTACTTACGTACAATGCAATATCACTCAGCAATGAAATCTATGTCATCAGGCCCGTAGCAGCATAATGAGTGGATTCAGGTATGATGACTCTAACTGAAATAAGTCACACAGAAACAGAAACATCACAAGATATCACTAATACATGGACTGTAAACTTGGCTACACAGGAACTGGATTACAAAAAAAAGAGGGTCTCAAATTGAGAAAACCAACTTATGCTTGCATAAGGGGAAAGGTGAGTTGGGGTGCTGCATAAAACCAGAGATTGAAATGAGCACAAATAAAGTTCCTTAAGCCAAATATGTAATAGACAAGAGCTACTCCTTGCTCAATGAAATGGACTCAAAACCCCATATTAAACGCCTAAGAATGTACCTGACTAGTAATATCTTAAAATCTATGGATTGCTATATCTCCGAAAGAGAATCAAGCATGTGTAGAGGGTCATAAACGCAGCAGTGATAGGATTGGAGAGGTTCGGTGAGCAAACGAAGACCCTTTGAAGTCATATTTCATGGTACCCATTCCACGGGTCTCAACTCTCCAGGTTTAAGGGATTCTTCCTTCAGCTAAAACATGCATGTGGAACCCAGAGTATGATCAACCGTGTGATCGGGAGACGTGTTCAAATATGTCTCAGTTTTCCTCCCCTGGTACTCGGGTGCAACATTCCAGATGCTTTACTAACACTCTCCCGACGTGGAGAGTCAGTGCCTTTAACCTCCTGTTTGGCCCAGTTTGCAATTTCTGCGGAAGATGAACAGGAATAGGGAGAACCAATGAGAGACTAGCTGGAGGTGTCTGGACGGGCAAATTTAACTCTCATTTCCCACCAGGAAGAGCAATTAACCAAAGGCTCAGCGTGCAATGCCAGACCAGGTAAGGGCCTGAAGCAATCCTTCGGTGTTGCGGCCAGCTCACAAGAAAGCGAGTTGAAGAAAGGAGCTCAGGGGCACTGTAATTAACAAACCTGC
Organism: Orcinus orca; assembly: GCF_937001465.1. Taxonomy (NCBI): domain Eukaryota; kingdom Metazoa; phylum Chordata; class Mammalia; order Artiodactyla; family Delphinidae; genus Orcinus; species Orcinus orca. The sequence goes on along the minus strand of NW_026043739.1, from coordinate 252,266 downwards.
AGAGTTATAAATCACAGCTATCATCCAAAAATATACTGAAGTAAGCCTGCCAAGAGGACTTGAAAGCGGGGCAGAATTGCAGGAAACCGATTTCAGGACGTAGACTGGAATTGCATTTAAAGCATAGGAAAAGAGGCAGAAGGTCGACAATGATGCACTTGGCCAAAAAGGGCGTATGCGTTTTTTCCTGAATATATTCAGGAAAAAACGCATACGCCCTTTTTGGCCAACCAAGCAAGCTTGCAAAGGAAATCTGCACTACAATGAAGTCTCACTTCCCCCCCGTCAAAAGGGCCATCTGAAAAAAGTGTAAAATCCAGAAAGGCAGGACAGGCCATGGAGAACTGGGAGCCTTGTTATGCTGATGGGCGGGATGTAAATTGCCAACAGCCACTCGGGAGAAGTGTATGGTGTTTCCTGAAACATCTAAAAAACAAAGCAACAGAGCCTAGGGCACTTCCACTTATGGTCCTATAGCTTAGGGAAATTAAAATCAAAAAGACACAGCCACCCCAAAGTTTGGGATGGCTCTGTTTACAAGAAACTCGTTTACGGTACAAGTTCAATATCGCATAAAGCGAAAAATGGATAAAGAAGTTGTGGTACTTACGTACAATGCAATATCACTCAGCAATGACATCTATGTCATCAGGCCCATAGCAGCATAATGAGTGGATTCAGGTATGATGATTCTAACTGAAATAAGTCACACAGAAAAAGAAACATCATAAGATATCACTAATACACGGAATGTAAACTTGGCTACACAGGAACTGAATTTCAAAACAGAACATGGTCCCAAATTTAGAAAATCAACTTATGCTTGCTTAAGGGGAAAGGTGAGTTGGGGTGCTGCATAAAACCAGAGATTGAAATGAGCACAGATAAAGTTCCTTAAGCCAAATATGTAATAGACACGAGCTACTCCTTGCTCAACGAAATGGACTCAAAACCCCATATTAAACGCCTAATAATGTACCTGACTAGTAAGTATCTTAAAACCTATGGATTGCTATGTCTCTGAAACTGAATCAATCGTGAGTACAGGGGCAAAAACGCAGCAGTGATAGGATTGGAGAGTTTTGGTGAGCAAATGAAGACCCTTTGAAGTCATATTGCATGGTACCCATTCCACGGGTCTCAACTCTCCAGGTTTAAGGGATTCTTCCTTCAGCTAAAACATGCATGTGGAACCCAGAGTATGATCAACCATGTGATCGGGAGACGTGTTGAAATATGTCTCAGTTCTCGTCCCCTGGTACTCGGGTGCAACATTCCAGATGCTTTACTAACACTCTCCCGACTTGGAGAGTCAGTGCCTTTAACCTCCTGTTTGGCCCAGTTTGCAAATTCCGCGGAAGATGAACAGGAATAGGGAGAACCAATGAGAGACTAGCTGGAGGTGTCTGGACGGGAAAATTTAACTCTCATTTCCCACCAGGAAGAGGAATTAACCAAAGGCTCAGCGTGCCATGCCGGAACCAGATTAGGGCCTGAAGCAATCCTGCGGTGTTGCGGCCAGCTCACAAGAAAGCGAGTTGAAGAAAGGAGCTCAGGGGCACTGTAATTCACAAACCTGCAGAGTTATAAATGACAGCTATCATCCAAAAATATACTGAAGTAAGGCTGCCAAGAGGACTTGAAAGCCGGGCAGAATTGCAGGAAACCGATTTCAGGAGGTAGACTGGAATTGCATTTAAAGCATAGGAAAAGAGGCAGAAGGTCGACAATGATGCACTTGGCCAAAAAGGGCGTATGCGTTTTTTCCTGAATATATTCAGGAAAAAACGCATACGCCCTTTTTGGCCAACCAAGCAAGCTTGCAAAGGAAATCTGCACTACAATGAAGTCTCACTTCCCCCCCGTCAAAAGGGCCATCTGAAAAAAGTGTAAAATCCAGAAAGGCAGGACAGGCCATGGAGAACTGGGAGCCTTGTTATGCTGATGGGCGGGATGTAAATTGCCAACAGCCACTCGGGAGAAGTGTATGGTGTTTCCTGAAACATCTAAAAAACAAAGCAACAGAGCCTAGGGCACTTCCACTTATGGTCCTGCAGCTTAGGGAAATTAAAATCAAAAAGACACAGCCACCCCAAAGTTTGGGATGGCTCTGTTTACAAGAAACTCGTTTACGGTACAAGTTCAATATCGCATAAAGCGAAAAATGGATAAAGAAGTTGTGGTACTTACGTACAATGCAATATCACTCAGCAATGACATCTATGTCATCAGGCCCATAGCAGCATAATGAGTGGATTCAGGTATGATGATTCTAACTGAAATAAGTCACACAGAAAAAGAAACATCATAAGATATCACTAATACACGGAATGTAAACTTGGCTACACAGGAACTGAATTTCAAAACAGAACATGGTCCCAAATTTAGAAAATCAACTTATGCTTGCTTAAGGGGAAAGGTGAGTTGGGGTGCTGCATAAAACCAGAGATTGAAATGAGCACAGATAAAGTTCCTTAAGCCAAATATGTAATAGACAAGAGCTACTCCTTGCTCAACGAAATGGACTCAAAACCCCATATTAAACGCCTAAGAATGTACCTGACTAGTAAGTATCTTAAAACCTATGGATTGCTATGTCTCTGAAAGTGAATCAATCGTGAGTACAGGGGCAAAAACGCAGCAGTGATAGGATTGGAGAGTTTTGGTGAGCAAATGAAGACCCTTTGAAGTCATATTGCATGGTACCCATTCCACGGGTCTCAACTCTCCAGGTTTAAGGGATTCTTCCTTCAGCTAAAACATGCATGTGGAACCCAGAGTATGATCAACCGTGTGATCGGGAGACGTGTTGAAATATGTCTCAGTTCTCGTCCCCTGGTACTCGGGTGCAACATTCCAGATGCTTTACTAACACTCTCCCGACTTGGAGAGTCAGTGCCTTTAACCTCCTGTTTGGCCCAGTTTGCAAATTCCGCGGAAGATGAACAGGAATAGGGAGAACCAATGAGAGACTAGCTGGAGGTGTCTGGACGGGAAAATTTAACTCTCATTTCCCACCAGGAAGAGGAATTAACCAAAGGCTCAGCGTGCCATGCCGGAACCAGATTAGGGCCTGAAGCAATCCTGCGGTGTTGCGGCCAGCTCACAAGAAAGCGAGTTGAAGAAAGGAGCTCAGGGGCACTGTAATTCACAAACCTGCAGAGTTATAAATGACAGCTATCATCCAAAAATATACTGAAGTAAGGCTGCCAAGAGGACTTGAAAGCCGGGCAGAATTGCAGGAAACCGATTTCAGGAGGTAGACTGGAATTGCATTTAAAGCATAGGAAAAGAGGCAGAAGGTCGACAATGATGCACTTGGCCAAAAAGGGCGTATGCGTTTTTTCCTGAATATATTCAGGAAAAAACGCATACGCCCTTTTTGGCCAACCAAGCAAGCTTGCAAAGGAAATCTGCACCACAATGAAGTCTCACTTCCCCCCCGTCAAAAGGGCCATCTGAAAAAAGTGTAAAATCCAGAAAGGCAGGACAGGCCATGGAGAACTGGGAGCCTTGTTATGCTGATGGGCGGGATGTAAATTGCCAACAGCCACTCGGGAGAAGTGTATGGTGTTTCCTGAAACATCTAAAAAACAAAGCAACAGAGCCTAGGGCACTTCCACTTATGGTCCTGCAGCTTAGGGAAATTAAAATCAAAAAGACACAGCCACCCCAAAGTTTGGGATGGCTCTGTTTACAAGAAACTCGTTTACGGTACAAGTTCAATATCGCATAAAGCGAAAAATGGATAAAGAAGTTGTGGTACTTACGTACAATGCAATATCACTCAGCAATGACATCTATGTCATCAGGCCCATAGCAGCATAATGAGTGGATTCAGGTATGATGATTCTAACTGAAATAAGTCACACAGAAAAAGAAACATCATAAGATATCACTAATACACGGAATGTAAACTTGGCTACACAGGAACTGAATTTCAAAACAGAACATGGTCCCAAATTTAGAAAATCAACTTATGCTTGCTTAAGGGGAAAGGTGAGTTGGGGTGCTGCATAAAACCAGAGATTGAAATGAGCACAGATAAAGTTCCTTAAGCCAAATATGTAATAGACAAGAGCTACTCCTTGCTCAACGAAATGGACTCAAAACCCCATATTAAACGCCTAATAATGTACCTGACTAGTAAGTATCTTAAAACCTATGGATTGCTATGTCTCTGAAAGTGAATCAATCCTGAGTACAGGGGCAAAAACGCAGCAGTGATAGGATTGGAGAGTTTTGGTGAGCAAATGAAGACCCTTTGAAGTCATATTGCATGGTACCCATTCCACGGGTCTCAACTCTCCAGGTTTAAGGGATTCTTCCTTCAGCTAAAACATGCATGTGGAACCCAGAGTATGATCAACCATGTGATCGGGAGACGTGTTGAAATATGTCTCAGTTCTCGTCCCCTGGTACTCGGGTGCAACATTCCAGATGCTTTACTAACACTCTCCCGACTTGGAGAGTCAGTGCCTTTAACCTCCTGTTTGGCCCAGTTTGCAAATTCCGCGGAAGATGAACAGGAATAGGGAGAACCAATGAGAGACTAGCTGGAGGTGTCTGGACGGGAAAATTTAACTCTCATTTACCACCAGGAAGAGGAATTAACCAAAGGCTCAGCGTGCCATGCCGGAACCAGATTAGGGCCTGAAGCAATCCTGCGGTGTTGCGGCCAGCTCACAAGAAAGCGAGTTGAAGAAAGGAGCTCAGGGGCACTGTAATTCACAAACCTGCAGAGTTATAAATGACAGCTATCATCCAAAAATATACTGAAGTAAGGCTGCCAAGAGGACTTGAAAGCCGGGCAGAATTGCAGGAAACCGATTTCAGGAGGTAGACTGGAATTGCATTTAAAGCATAGGAAAAGAGGCAGAAGGTCGACAATGATGCACTTGGCCAAAAAGCGCGTATGCGTTTTTTCCTGAATATATTCAGGAAAAAACGCATACGCCCTTTTTGGCCAACAAAGCAAGCTTGCAAAGGAAATCTGCACTACAATGAAGTCTCACTTCCCCCCCCCGTCAAAAGGGCCATCTGAAAAAAGTGTAAAATCCAGAAAGGCAGGACAGGCCATGGAGAACTGGGAGCCTTGTTATGCTGATGGGCGGGATGTAAATTGCCAACAGCCACTCAGGAGAAGTGTATGGTGTTTCCTGAAACATCTAAAAAACAAAGCAACAGAGCCTAGGGCACTTCCACTTATGGTCCTGCAGCTTAGGGAAATTAAAATCAAAAAGACACAGCCACCCCAAAGTTTGGGATGGCTCTGTTTACAAGAAACTCGTTTACGGTACAAGTTCAATATCGCATAAAGCGAAAAATGGATAAAGAATTTGTGGTACTTACGTACAATGCAATATCACTCAGCAATGACATCTATGTCATCAGGCCCATAGCAGCATAATGAGTGGATTCAGGTATGATGATTCTAACTGAAATAAGTCACACAGAAAAAGAAACATCATAAGATATCACTAATACACGGAATGTAAACTTGGCTACACAGGAACTGAATTTCAAAACAGAACATGGTCCCAAATTTAGAAAATCAACTTATGCTTGCTTAAGGGGAAAGGTGAGTTGGGGTGCTGCATAAAACCAGAGATTGAAATGAGCACCGATAAAGTTCCTTAAGCCAAATATGTAATAGACAAGAGCTACTCCTTGCTCAACGAAATGGACTCAAAACCCCATATTAAACGCCTAAGAATGTACCTGACTAGTAAGTATCTTAAAACCTATGGATTGCTATGTCTCTGAAAGTGAATCAATCGTGAGTACAGGGGCAAAAACGCAGCAGTGATAGGATTGGAGAGTTTTGGTGAGCAAATGAAGACCCTTTGAAGTCATATTGCATGGTACCCATTCCACGGGTCTCAACTCTCCAGGTTTAAGGGATTCTTCCTTCAGCTAAAACATGCATGTGGAACCCAGAGTATGATCAACCGTGTGATCGGGAGACGTGTTGAAATATGTCTCAGTTCTTGTCCCCTGGTACTCGGGTGCAACATTCCAGATGCTTTACTAACACTCTCCCGACTTGGAGAGTCAGTGCCTTTAACCTCCTCTTTGGCCCAGTTTGCAAATTCCGCGGAAGATGAACAGGAATAGGGAGAACCAATGAGAGACTAGCTGGAGGTGTCTGGACGGGAAAATTTAACTCTCATTTCCCACCAGGAAGAGGAATTAACCAAAGGCTCAGCGTGCCATGCCGGAACCAGATTAGGGCCTGAAGCAATCCTGCGGTGTTGCGGCCAGCTCACAAGAAAGCGAGTTGAAGAAAGGAGCTCAGGGGCACTGTAATTCACAAACCTGCAGAGTTATAAATGACAGCTATCATCCAAAAATATACTGAAGTAAGGCTGCCAAGAGGACTTGAAAGCCGGGCAGAATTGCAGGAAACCGATTTCAGGAGGTAGACTGGAATTGCATTTAAAGCATAGGAAAAGAGGCAGAAGGTCGACAATGATGCACTTGGCCAAAAAGGGCGTATGCGTTTTTTCCTGAATATATTCAGGAAAAAACGCATACGCCCTTTTTGGCCAACCAAGCAAGCTTGCAAAGGAAATCTGCACTACAATGAAGTCTCAATTCCGCCCCATCAAAAGGGCCATCTGAAAAAAGTGTAAAATCCAGAAAGGCAGGACAGGCCATGGAGAACTGGGAGCCTTGTTATGCTGATGGGCGGGATGTAAATTGCCAACAGCCACTCGGGAGAAGTGTATGGTGTTTCCTGAAACATCTAAAAAACAAAGCAACAGAGCCTAGGGCACTTCCACTTATGGTCCTGCAGCTTAGGGAAATTAAAATCAAAAAGACACAGCCACCCCAAAGTTTGGGATGGCTCTGTTTACAAGAAACTCGTTTACGTTACAAGTTCAATATCGCATAAAGCGAAAAATGGATAAAGAAGTTGTGGTACTTACGTACAATGCAATATCACTCAGCAATGACATCTATGTCATCAGGCCCATAGCAGCATAATGAGTGGATTCAGGTATGATGATTCTAACTGAAATAAGTCACACAGAAAAAGAAACATCATAAGATATCACTAATACACGGAATGTAAACTTGGCTACACAGGAACTGAATTTCAAAACAGAACATGGTCCCAAATTTAGAAAATCAACTTATGCTTGCTTAAGGGGAAAGGTGAGTTGGGTGCTGTATAAAACCAGAGATTGAAATGAGCACAGATAAAGTTCCTTAAGCCAAATATGTAATAGACAAGAGCTACTCCTTGCTCAACGAAATGGACTCAAAACCCCATATTAAACGCCTAATAATGTACCTGACTAGTAAGTATCTTAAAACCTATGGATTGCTATGTCTCTGAAAGTGAATCAATCGTGAGTACAGGGGCAAAAACGCAGCAGTGATAGGATTGGAGAGTTTTGGTGAGCAAATGAAGACCCTTTGAAGTCATATTGCATGGTACCCATTCCACGGGTCTCAACTCTCCAGGTTTAAGGGATTCTTCCTTCAGCTAAAACATGCATGTGGAACCCAGAGTATGATCAACCGTGTGATCGGGAGACGTGTTGAAATATGTCTCAGTTCTCGTCCCCTGGTACTCGGGTGCAACATTCCAGATGCTTTACTAACACTCTCCCGACTTGGAGAGTCAGTGCCTTTAACCTCCTGTTTGGCCCAGTTTGCAAATTCCGCGGAAGATGAACAGGAATAGGGAGAACCAATGAGAGACTAGCTGGAGGTGTCTGGACGGGAAAATTTAACTCTCATTTCCCACCAGGAAGAGGAATTAACCAAAGGCTCAGCGTGCCATGCCGGAACCAGATTAGGGCCTGAAGCAATCCTGCGGTGTTGCGGCCAGCTCACAAGAAAGCGAGTTGAAGAAAGGAGCTCAGGGGCACTGTAATTCACAAACCTGCAGAGTTATAAATGACAGCTATCATCCAAAAATATACTGAAGTAAGGCTGCCAAGAGGACTTGAAAGCCGGGCAGAATTGCAGGAAACCGATTTCAGGAGGTAGACTGGAATTGCATTTAAAGCATAGGAAAAGAGGCAGAAGGTCGACAATGATGCACTTGGCCAAAAAGGGCGTATGCGTTTTTTCCTGAATATATTCAGGAAAAAACGCATACGCCCTTTTTGGCCAACCAAGCAAGCTTGCAAAGGAAATCTGCACTACAATGAAGTCTCACTTCCCCCCCATCAAAAGGGCCATCTGAAAAAAGTGTAAAATCCAGAAAGGCAGGACAGGCCATGGAGAACTGGGAGCCTTGTTATGCTGATGGGCGGGATGTAAATTGCCAACAGCCACTCGGGAGAAGTGTATGGTGTTTCCTGAAACATCTAAAAAACAAAGCAACAGAGCCTAGGGCAATTCCACTTATGGTCCTGCAGCTTAGGGAAATTAAAATCAAAAAGACACAGCCACCCCAAAGTTTGGGATGGCTCTGTTTACAAGAAACTCGTTTACGGTACAAGTTCAATATCGCATAAAGCGAAAAATGGATAAAGAAGTTGTGGTACTTACGTACAATGCAATATCACTCAGCAATGACATCTATGTCATCAGGCCCATAGCAGCATAATGAGTGGATTCAGGTATGATGATTCTAACTGAAATAAGTCACACAGAAAAAGAAACATCATAAGATATCACTAATACACGGAATGTAAACTTGGCTACACAGGAACTGAATTTCAAAACAGAACATGGTCCCAAATTTAGAAAACCAACTTATGCTTGCTTAAGGGGAAAGGTGAGTTGGGGTGCTGCATAAAACCAGAGATTGAAATGAGCACAGATAAAGTTCCTTAAGCCAAATATGTAATAGACAAGAGCTACTCCTTGCTCAACGAAATGGACTCAAAACCCCATATTAAACGCCTAATAATGTACCTGACTAGTAAGTATCTTAAAACCTATGGATTGCTATGTCTCTGAAAGTGAATCAATCGTGAGTACAGGGGCAAAAACGCAGCAGTGATAGGATTGGAGAGTTTTGGTGAGCAAATGAAGACCCTTTGAAGTCATATTGCATGGTACCCATTCCACGGGTCTCAACTCTCCAGGTTTAAGGGATTCTTCCTTCAGCTAAAGCATGCATGTGGAACCCAGAGTATGATCAACCGTGTGATCGGGAGACGTGTTGAAATATGTCTCAGTTCTCGTCCCCTGGTACTCGGGTGCAACATTCCAGATGCTTTACTAACACTCTCCCGACTTGGAGAGTCAGTGCCTTTAACCTCCTCTTTGGCCCAGTTTGCAAATTCCGCGGAAGATGAACAGGAATAGGGAGAACCAATGAGAGACTAGCTGGAGGTGTCTGGATGGGAAAATTTAACTCTCATTTCCCACCAGGAAGAGGAATTAACCAAAGGCTCAGCGTGCCATGCCGGAACCAGATTAGGGCCTGAAGCAATCCTGCGGTGTTGCGGCCAGCTCACAAGAAAGCGAGTTGAAGAAAGGAGCTCAGGGGCACTGTAATTCACAAACCTGCAGAGTTATAAATGACAGCTATCATCCAAAAATATACTGAAGTAAGGCTGCCAAGAGGACTTGAAAGCCGGGCAGAATTGCAGGAAACCGATTTCAGGAGGTAGACTGGAATTGCATTTAAAGCATAGGAAAAGAGGCAGAAGGTCGACAATGATGCACTTGGCCAAAAAGGGCGTATGCGTTTTTTCCTGAATATATTCAGGAAAAAACGCATACGCCCTTTTTGGCCAACCAAGCAAGCTTGCAAAGGAAATCTGCACCACAATGAAGTCTCACTTCCCCCCCCGTCAAAAGGGCCATCTGAAAAAAGTGTAAAATCCAGAAAGGCAGGACAGGCCATGGAGAACTGGGAGCCTTGTTATGCTGATGGGCGGGATGTAAATTGCCAACAGCCACTCGGGAGAAGTGTATGGTGTTTCCTGAAACATCTAAAAAACAAAGCAACAGAGCCTAGGGCACTTCCACTTATGGTCCTGCAGCTTAGGGAAATTAAAATCAAAAAGACACAGCCACCCCAAAGTTTGGGATGGCTCTGTTTACAAGAAACTCGTTTACGGTACAAGTTCAATATCGCATAAAGCGAAAAATGGATAAAGAAGTTGTGGTACTTACGTACAATGCAATATCACTCAGCAATGACATCTATGTCATCAGGCCCATAGCAGCATAATGAGTGGATTCAGGTATGATGATTCTAACTGAAATAAGTCACACAGAAAAAGAAACATCATAAGATATCACTAATACATGGAATGTAAACTTGGCTACACAGGAACTGAATTTCAAAACAGAACATGGTCCCAAATTTAGAAAATCAACTTATGCTTGCTTAAGGGGAAAGGTGAGTTGGGGTGCTGCATAAAACCAGAGATTGAAATGAGCACAGATAAAGTTCCTTAAGCCAAATATGTAATAGACAAGAGCTACTCCTTGCTCAACGAAATGGACTCAAAACCCCATATTAAACGCCTAATAATGTACCTGACTAGTAAGTATCTTAAAACCTATGGATTGCTATGTCTCTGAAAGTGAATCAATCGTGAGTACAGGGGCAAAAACGCAGCAGTGATAGGATTGGAGAGTTTTGGTGAGCAAATGAAGACCCTTTGAAGTCATATTGCATGGTACCCATTCCACGGGTCTCAACTCTCCAGGTTTAAGGGATTCTTCCTTCAGCTAAAGCATGCATGTGGAACCCAGAGTATGATCAACCATGTGATCGGGAGACGTGTTGAAATATGTCTCAGTTCTCGTCCCCTGGTACTCGGGTGCAACATTCCAGATGCTTTACTAACACTCTCCCGACTTGGAGAGTCAGTGCCTTTAACCTCCTGTTTGGCCCAGTTTGCAAATTCCGCGGAAGATGAACAGGAATAGGGAGAACCAATGAGAGACTAGCTGGAGGTGTCTGGACGGGAAAATTTAACTCTCATTTCCCACCAGGAAGAGGAATTAACCAAAGGCTCAGCGTGCCATGCCGGAACCAGATTAGGGCCTGAAGCAATCCTGCGGTGTTGCGGCCAGCTCACAAGAAAGCGAGTTGAAGAAAGGAGCTCAGGGGCACTGTAATTCACAAACCTGCAGAGTTATAAATGACAGCTATCATCCAAAAATATACTGAAGTAAGGCTGCCAAGAGGACTTGAAAGCCGGGCAGAATTGCAGGAAACCGATTTCAGGAGGTAGACTGGAATTGCATTTAAAGCATAGGAAAAGAGGCAGAAGGTCGACAATGATGCACTTGGCCAAAAAGGGCGTATGCGTTTTTTCCTGAATATATTCAGGAAAAAACGCATACGCCCTTTTTGGCCAACCAAGCAAGCTTGCAAAGGAAATCTGCACCACAATGAAGTCTCACTTCCCCCCCGTCAAAAGGGCCATCTGAAAAAAGTGTAAAATCCAGAAAGGCAGGACAGGCCATGGAGAACTGGGAGCCTTGTTATGCTGATGGGCGGGATGTAAATTGCCAACAGCCACTCGGGAGAAGTGTATGGTGTTTCCTGAAACATCTAAAAAACAAAGCAACAGAGCCTAGGGCACTTCCACTTATGGTCCTATAGCTTAGGGAAATTAAAATCAAAAAGACACAGCCACCCCAAAGTTTGGGATGGCTCTGTTTACAAGAAACTCGTTTACGGTACAAGTTCAATATCGCATAAAGCGAAAAATGGATAAAGAAGTTGTGGTACTTACGTACAATGCAATATCACTCAGCAATGACATCTATGTCATCAGGTCCATAGCAGCATAATGAGTGGATTCAGGTATGATGATTCTAACTGAAATAAGTCACACAGAAAAAGAAACATCATAAGATATCACTAATACACGGAATGTAAACTTGGCTACACAGGAACTGAATTTCAAAACAGAACATGGTCCCAAATTTAGAAAATCAACTCATGCTTGCTTAAGGGGAAAGGTGAGTTGGGGTGCTGCATAAAACCAGAGATTGAAATGAGCACAGATAAAGTTCCTTAAACCAAATATGTAATAGACAAGAGCTACTCCTTGCTCAACGAAATGGACTCAAAACCCCATATTAAACGCCTAATAATGTACCTGACTAGTAAGTATCTTAAAACCTATGGATTGCTATGTCTCTGAAAGTGAATCAATCGTGAGTACAGGGGCAAAAACGCAGCAGTGATAGGATTGGAGAGTTTTGGTGAGCAAATGAAGACCCTTTGAAGTCATATTGCATGGTACCCATTCCACGGGTCTCAACTCTCCAGGTTTAAGGGATTCTTCCTTCAGCTAAAACATGCATGTGGAACCCAGAGTATGATCAACCGTGTGATCGGGAGACGTGTTGAAATATGTCTCAGTTCTCGTCCCCTGGTACTCGGGTGCAACATTCCAGATGCTTTACTAACACTCTCCCGACTTGGAGAGTCAGTGCCTTTAACCTCCTGTTAGGCCCAGTTTGCAAATTCTGCGGAAGATGAACAGGAATAGGGAGAACCAATGAGAGACTAGCTGGAGGTGTCTGGACGGGAAAATTTAACTCTCATTTCCCACCAGGAAGAGGAATTAACCAAAGGCTCAGCGTGCCATGCCGGAACCAGATTAGGGCCTGAAGCAATCCTGCGGTGTTGCGGCCAGCTCACAAGAAAGCGAGTTGAAGAAAGGAGCTCAGGGGCACTGTAATTCACAAACCTGCAGAGTTATAAATGACAGCTATCATCCAAAAATATACTGAAGTAAGGCTGCCAAGAGGACTTGAAAGCCGGGCAGAATTGCAGGAAACCGATTTCAGGAGGTAGACTGGAATTGCATTTAAAGCATAGGAAAAGAGGCAGAAGGTCGACAATGATGCACTTGGCCAAAAAGGGCGTATGCGTTTTTTCCTGAATATATTCAGGAAAAAACGCATACGCCCTTTTTGGCCAACCAAGCAAGCTTGCAAAGGAAATCTGCACCACAATGAAGTCTCACTTCCCCCCCGTCAAAAGGGCCATCTGAAAAAAGTGTAAAATCCAGAAAGGCAGGACAGGCCATGGAGAACTGGGAGCCTTGTTATGCTGATGGGCGGGATGTAAATTGCCAACAGCCACTCGGGAGAAGTGTATGGTGTTTCCTGAAACATCTAAAAAACAAAGCAACAGAGCCTAGGGCACTTCCACTTATGGTCCTATAGCTTAGGGAAATTAAAATCAAAAAGACACAGCCACCCCAAAGCTTGGGATGGCTCTGTTTACAAGAAACTCATTTACGGTACAAGTTCAATATCGCATAAAGCGAAAAATGGATAAAGAAGTTGTGGTACTTACGTACAATGCAATATCACTCAGCAATGACATCTATGTCATCAAGCTCATAGCAGCATAATGAGTGGATTCAGGTATGATGATTCTAACTGAAATAAGTCACACAGAAAAAGAAACATCATAAGATATCACTAATACACGGAATGTAAACTTGGCTACACAGGAACTGAATTTCAAAACAGAACATGGTCCCAAATTTAGAAAACCAACTTATGCTTGCTTAAGGGGAAAGGTGAGTTGGGGTGCTGCATAAAACCAGAGATTGAAATGAGCACAGATAAAGTTCCTTAAGCCAAATATGTAATAGACAAGAGCTACTCCTTGCTCAACGAAATGGACTCAAAACCCCATATTAAACGCCTAATAATGTACCTGACTAGTAAGTATCTTAAAACCTATGGATTGCTATGTCTCTGAAAGTGAATCAATCGTGAGTACAGGGGCAAAAACGCAGCAGTGATAGGATTGGAGAGTTTTGGTGAGCAAATGAAGACCCTTTGAAGTCATATTGCATGGTACCCATTCCACGGGTCTCAACTCTCCAGGTTTAAGGGATTCTTCCTTCAGCTAAAACATGCATGTGGAACCCAGAGTATGATCAACCGTGTGATCGGGAGACGTGTTGAAATATGTCTCAGTTCTCGTCCCCTGGTACTCGGGTGCAACATTCCAGATGCTTTACTAACACTCTCCCGACTTGGAGAGTCAGTGCCTTTAACCTCCTGTTTGGCCCAGTTTGCAAATTCCGCGGAAGATGAACAGGAATAGGGAGAACCAATGAGAGACTAGCTGGAGGTGTCTGGACGGGAAAATTTAACTCTCATTTCCCACCAGGAAGAGGAATTAACCAAAGGCTCAGCGTGCCATGCCGGAACCAGATTAGGGCCTGAAGCAATCCTGCGGTGTTGCGGCCAGCTCACAAGAAAGCGAGTTGAAGAAAGGAGCTCAGGGGCACTGTAATTCACAAACCTGCAGAGTTATAAATGACAGCTATCATCCAAAAATATACTGAAGTAAGGCTGCCAAGAGGACTTGAAAGCCGGGCAGAATTGCAGGAAACCGATTTCAGGAGGTAGACTGGAATTGCATTTAAAGCATAGGAAAAGAGGCAGAAGGTCGACAATGATGCACTTGGCCAAAAAGGGCGTATGCGTTTTTTCCTGAATATATTCAGGAAAAAACGCATACGCCCTTTTTGGCCAACCAAGCAAGCTTGCAAAGGAAATCTGCACTACAATGAAGTCTCACTTCCCCCCCGTCAAAAGGGCCATCTGAAAAAAGTGTAAAATCCAGAAAGGCAGGACAGGCCATGGAGAACTGGGAGCCTTGTTATGCTGATGGGCGGGATGTAAATTGCCAACAGCCACTCGGGAGAAGTGTATGGTGTTTCCTGAAACATCTAAAAAACAAAGCAACAGAGCCTAGGGCACTTCCACTTATGGTCCTATAGCTTAGGGAAATTAAAATCAAAAAGACACAGCCACCCCAAAGCTTGGGATGGCTCTGTTTACAAGAAACTCGTTTACGGTACAAGTTCAATATCGCATAAAGCGAAAAATGGATAAAGAAGTTGTGGTACTTACGTACAATGCAATATCACTCAGCAATGACATCTATGTCATCAGGCCCATAGCAGCATAATGAGTGGATTCAGGTATGATGATTCTAACTGAAATAAGTCACACAGAAAAAGAAACATCATAAGATATCACTAATACACGGAATGTAAACTTGGCTACACAGGAACTGAATTTCAAAACAGAACATGGTCCCAAATTTAGAAAATCAACTTATGCTTGCTTAAGGGGAAAGGTGAGTTGGGGTGCTGCATAAAACCAGAGATTGAAATGAGCACAGATAAAGTTCCTTAAGCCAAATATGTAATAGACAAGAGCTACTCCTTGCTCAACGAAATGGACTCAAAACCCCATATTAAACGCCTAATAATGTACCTGACTAGTAAGTATCTTAAAACCTATGGATTGCTATGTCTCTGAAAGTGAATCAATCGTGAGTACAGGGGCAAAAACGCAGCAGTGATAGGATTGGAGAGTTTTGGTGAGCAAATGAAGACCCTATGAAGTCATATTGCATGGTACCCATTCCACGGGTCTCAACTCTCCAGGTTTAAGGGATTCTTCCTTCAGCTAAAACATGCATGTGGAACCCAGAGTATGATCAACCGTGTGATCGGGAGACGTGTTGAAATATGTCTCAGTTCTCGTCCCCTGGTACTCGGGTGCAACATTCCAGATGCTTTACTAACACTCTCCCGACTTGGAGAGTCAGTGCCTTTAACCTCCTGTTTGGCCCAGTTTGCAAATTCCGCGGAAGATGAACAGGAATAGGGAGAACCAATGAGAGACTAGCTGGAGGTGTCTGGACGGGAAAATTTAACTCTCATTTCCCACCAGGAAGAGGAATTAACCAAAGGCTCAGCGTGCCATGCCGGAACCAGATTAGGGCCTGAAGCAATCCTGCGGTGTTGCGGCCAGCTCACAAGAAAGCGAGTTGAAGAAAGGAGCTCAGGGGCACTGTAATTCACAAACCTGCAGAGTTATAAATGACAGCTATCATCCAAAAATATACTGAAGTAAGGCTGCCAAGAGGACTTGAAAGCCGGGCAGAATTGCAGGAAACCGATTTCAGGAGGTAGACTGGAATTGCATTTAAAGCATAGGAAAAGAGGCAGAAGGTCGACAATGATGCACTTGGCCAAAAAGGGCGTATGCGTTTTTTCCTGAATATATTCAGGAAAAAACGCATACGCCCTTTTTGGCCAACCAAGCAAGCTTGCAAAGGAAATCTGCACTACAATGAAGTCTCACTTCCCCCCCGTCAAAAGGGCCATCTGAAAAAAGTGTAAAATCCAGAAAGGCAGGACAGGCCATGGAGAACTGGGAGCCTTGTTATGCTGATGGGCGGGATGTAAATTGCCAACAGCCACTCGGGAGAAGTGTATGGTGTTTCCTGAAACATCTAAAAAACAAAGCAACAGAGCCTAGGGCACTTCCACTTATGGTCCTATAGCTTAGGGAAATTAAAATCAAAAAGACACAGCCACCCCAAAGCTTGGGATGGCTCTGTTTACAAGAAACTCGTTTACGGTACAAGTTCAATATCGCATAAAGCGAAAAATGGATAAAGAAGTTGTGGTACTTACGTACAATGCAATATCACTCAGCAATGACATCTATGTCATCAGGCCCATAGCAGCATAATGAGTGGATTCAGGTATGATGATTCTAACTGAAATAAGTCACACAGAAAAAGAAACATCATAAGATATCACTAATACACGGAATGTAAACTTGGCTACACAGGAACTGAATTTCAAAACAGAACATGGTCCCAAATTTAGAAAATCAACTTATGCTTGCTTAAGGGGAAAGGTGAGTTGGGGTGCTGCATAAAACCAGAGATTGAAATGAGCACAGATAAAGTTCCTTAAGCCAAATATGTAATAGACAAGAGCTACTCCTTGCTCAACGAAATGGACTCAAAACCCCATATTAAACGCCTAATAATGTACCTGACTAGTAAGTATCTTAAAACCTATGGATTGCTATGTCTCTGAAAGTGAATCAATCGTGAGTACAGGGGCAAAAACGCAGCAGTGATAGGATTGGAGAGTTTTGGTGAGCAAATGAAGACCCTTTGAAGTCATATTGCATGGTACCCATTCCACGGGTCTCAACTCTCCAGGTTTAAGGGATTCTTCCTTCAGCTAAAACATGCATGTGGAACCCAGAGTATGATCAACCGTGTGATCGGGAGACGTGTTGAAATATGTCTCAGTTCTCGTCCCCTGGTACTCGGGTGCAACATTCCAGATGCTTTACTAACACTCTCCCGACTTGGAGAGTCAGTGCCTTTAACCTCCTGTTTGGCCCAGTTTGCAAATTCCGCGGAAGATGAACAGGAATAGGGAGAACCAATGAGAGACTAGCTGGAGGTGTCTGGACGGGAAAATTTAACTCTCATTTCCCACCAGGAAGAGGAATTAACCAAAGGCTCAGCGTGCCATGCCGGAACCAGATTAGGGCCTGAAGCAATCCTGCGGTGTTGCGGCCAGCTCACAAGAAAGCGAGTTGAAGAAAGGAGCTCAGGGGCACTGTAATTCACAAACCTGCAGAGTTATAAATGACAGCTATCATCCAAAAATATACTGAAGTAAGGCTGCCAAGAGGACTTGAAAGCCGGGCAGAATTGCAGGAAACCGATTTCAGGAGGTAGACTGGAATTGCATTTAAAGCATAGGAAAAGAGGCAGAAGGTCGACAATGATGCACTTGGCCAAAAAGGGCGTATGCGTTTTTTCCTGAATATATTCAGGAAAAAACGCATACGCCCTTTTTGGCCAACCAAGCAAGCTTGCAAAGGAAATCTGCACTACAATGAAGTCTCACTTCCCCCCCGTCAAAAGGGCCATCTGAAAAAAGTGTAAAATCCAGAAAGGCAGGACAGGCCATGGAGAACTGGGAGCCTTGTTATGCTGATGGGCGGGATGTAAATTGCCAACAGCCACTCGGGAGAAGTGTATGGTGTTTCCTGAAACATCTAAAAAACAAAGCAACAGAGCCTAGGGCACTTCCACTTATGGTCCTATAGCTTAGGGAAATTAAAATCAAAAAGACACAGCCACCCCAAAGCTTGGGATGGCTCTGTTTACAAGAAACTCGTTTACGGTACAAGTTCAATATCGCATAAAGCGAAAAATGGATAAAGAAGTTGTGGTACTTACGTACAATGCAATATCACTCAGCAATGACATCTATGTCATCAGGCCCATAGCAGCATAATGAGTGGATTCAGGTATGATGATTCTAACTGAAATAAGTCACACAGAAAAAGAAACATCATAAGATATCACTAATACACGGAATGTAAACTTGGCTACACAGGAACTGAATTTCAAAACAGAACATGGTCCCAAATTTAGAAAATCAACTTATGCTTGCTTAAGGGGAAAGGTGAGTTGGGGTGCTGCATAAAACCAGAGATTGAAATGAGCACAGATAAAGTTCCTTAAGCCAAATATGTAATAGACAAGAGCTACTCCTTGCTCAACGAAATGGACTCAAAACCCCATATTAAACGCCTAATAATGTACCTGACTAGTAAGTATCTTAAAACCTATGGATTGCTATGTCTCTGAAAGTGAATCAATCGTGAGTACAGGGGCAGAAACGCAGCAGTGATAGGATTGGAGAGTTTTGGTGAGCAAATGAAGACCCTTTGAAGTCATATTGCATGGTACCCA
The DNA here is from genome assembly GCF_937001465.1 of Orcinus orca. Taxonomy (NCBI): domain Eukaryota; kingdom Metazoa; phylum Chordata; class Mammalia; order Artiodactyla; family Delphinidae; genus Orcinus; species Orcinus orca. The sequence goes on along the minus strand of NW_026043739.1, from coordinate 233,755 downwards.
TTCCACGGGTCTCAACTCTCCAGGTTTAAGGGATTCTTCCTTCAGCTAAAACATGCATGTGGAACCCAGAGTATGATCAACCGTGTGATCGGGAGACGTGTTGAAATATGTCTCAGTTCTCGTCCCCTGGTACTCGGGTGCAACATTCCAGATGCTTTACTAACACTCTCCTGACTTGGAGAGTCAGTGCCTTTAACCTCCTGTTTGGCCCAGTTTGCAAATTCCGCGGAAGATGAACAGGAATAGGGAGAACCAATGAGAGACTAGCTGGAGGTGTCTGGACGGGAAAATTTAACTCTCATTTCCCACCAGGAAGAGGAATTAACCAAAGGCTCAGCGTGCCATGCCGGAACCAGATTAGGGCCTGAAGCAATCCTGCGGTGTTGCGGCCAGCTCACAAGAAAGCGAGTTGAAGAAAGGAGCTCAGGGGCACTGTAATTCACAAACCTGCAGAGTTATAAATGACAGCTATCATCCAAAAATATACTGAAGTAAGGCTGCCAAGAGGACTTGAAAGCCGGGCAGAATTGCAGGAAACCGATTTCAGGAGGTAGACTGGAATTGCATTTAAAGCATAGGAAAAGAGGCAGAAGGTCGACAATGATGCACTTGGCCAAAAAGGGCGTATGCGTTTTTTCCTGAATATATTCAGGAAAAAACGCATACGCCCTTTTTGGCCAACCAAGCAAGCTTGCAAAGGAAATCTGCACTACAATGAAGTCTCACTTCCCCCCCGTCAAAAGGGCCATCTGAAAAAAGTGTAAAATCCAGAAAGGCAGGACAGGCCATGGAGAACTGGGAGCCTTGTTATGCTGATGGGCGGGATGTAAATTGCCAACAGCCACTCGGGAGAAGTGTATGGTGTTTCCTGAAACATCTAAAAAACAAAGCAACAGAGCCTAGGGCACTTCCACTTATGGTCCTATAGCTTAGGGAAATTAAAATCAAAAAGACACAGCCACCCCAAAGTTTGGGATGGCTCTGTTTACAAGAAACTCGTTTACGGTACAAGTTCAATATCGCATAAAGCGAAAAATGGATAAAGAAGTTGCGGTACTTACGTACAATGCAATATCACTCAGCAATGACATCTATGTCATCAGGCCCATAGCAGCATAATGAGTGGATTCAGGTATGATGATTCTAACTGAAATAAGTCACACAGAAAAAGAAACATCATAAGATATCACTAATACACGGAATGTAAACTTGGCTACACAGGAACTGAATTTCAAAACAGAACATGGTCCCAAATTTAGAAAACCAACTTATGCTTGCTTAAGGGGAAAGGTGAGTTGGGGTGCTGCATAAAACCAGAGATTGAAATGAGCACAGATAAAGTTCCTTAAGCCAAATATGTAATAGACAAGAGCTACTCCTTGCTCAACGAAATGGACTCAAAACCCCATATTAAACGCCTAATAATGTACCTGACTAGTAAGTATCTTAAAACCTATGGATTGCTATGTCTCTGAAAGTGAATCAATCGTGAGTACAGGGGCAAAAACGCAGCAGTGATAGGATTGGAGAGTTTTGGTGAGCAAATGAAGACCCTTTGAAGTCATATTGCATGGTACCCATTCCACGGGTCTCAACTCTCCAGGTTTAAGGGATTCTTCCTTCAGCTAAAACATGCATGAGGAACCCAGAGTATGATCAACCGTGTGATCGGGAGACGTGTTGAAATATGTCTCAGTTCTTGTCCCCTGGTACTCGGGTGCAACATTCCAGATGCTTTACTAACACTCTCCCGACTTGGAGAGTCAGTGCCTTTAACCTCCTGTTTGGCCCAGTTTGCAAATTCCGCGGAAGATGAACAGGAATAGGGAGAACCAATGAGAGACTAGCTGGAGGTGTCTGGACGGGAAAATTTAACTCTCATTTCCCACCAGGAAGAGGAATTAACCAAAGGCTCAGCGTGCCATGCCGGAACCAGATTAGGGCCTGAAGCAATCCTGCGGTGTTGCGGCCAGCTCACAAGAAAGCGAGTTGAAGAAAGGAGCTCAGGGGCACTGTAATTCACAAACCTGCAGAGTTATAAATGACAGCTATCATCCAAAAATATACTGAAGTAAGGCTGCCAAGAGGACTTGAAAGCCGGGCAGAATTGCAGGAAACCGATTTCAGGAGGTAGACTGGAATTGCATTTAAAGCATAGGAAAAGAGGCAGAAGGTCGACAATGATGCACTTGGCCAAAAAGGGCGTATGCGTTTTTTCCTGAATATATTCAGGAAAAAACGCATACGCCCTTTTTGGCCAACCAAGCAAGCTTGCAAAGGAAATCTGCACTACAATGAAGTCTCAATTCCGCCCCGTCAAAAGGGCCATCTGAAAAAAGTGTAAAATCCAGAAAGGCAGGACAGGCCATGGAGAACTGGGAGCCTTGTTATGCTGATGGGCGGGATGTAAATTGCCAACAGCCACTCGGGAGAAGTGTATGGTGTTTCCTGAAACATCTAAAAAACAAAGCAACAGAGCCTAGGGCACTTCCACTTATGGTCCTGCAGCTTAGGGAAATTAAACTCAAAAAGACACAGCCACCCCAAAGTTTGGGATGGCTCTGTTTACAAGAAACTCGTTTACGGTACAAGTTCAATATCGCATAAAGCGAAAAATGGATAAAGAAGTTGTGGTACTTACGTACAATGCAATATCACTCAGCAATGACATCTATGTCATCAGGCCCATAGCAGCATAATGAGTGGATTCAGGTATGATGATTCTAACTGAAATAAGTCACACAGAAAAAGAAACATCATAAGATATCACTAATACACGGAATGTAAACTTGGCTACACAGGAACTGAATTTCAAAACAGAACATGGTCCCAAATTTAGAAAACCAACTTATGCTTGCTTAAGGGGAAAGGTGAGTTGGGGTGCTGCATAAAACCAGAGATTGAAATGAGCACAGATAAAGTTCCTTAAGCCAAATATGTAATAGACAAGAGCTACTCCTTGCTCAACGAAATGGACTCAAAACCCCATATTAAACGCCTAATAATGTACCTGACTAGTAAGTATCTTAAAACCTATGGATTGCTATGTCTCTGAAAGTGAATCAATCGTGAGTACAGGGGCAAAAACGCAGCAGTGATAGGATTGGAGAGTTTTGGTGAGCAAATGAAGACCCTTTGAAGTCATATTGCATGGTACCCATTCCACGGGTCTCAACTCTCCAGGTTTAAGGGATTCTTCCTTCAGCTAAAACATGCATGTGGAACCCAGAGTATGATCAACCGTGTGATCGGGAGACGTGTTGAAATATGTCTCAGTTCTCGTCCCCTGGTACTCGGGTGCAACATTCCAGATGCTTTACTAACACTCTCCCGACTTGGAGAGTCAGTGCCTTTAACCTCCTGTTTGGCCCAGTTTGCAAATTCCGCGGAAGATGAACAGGAATAGGGAGAACCAATGAGAGACTAGCTGGAGGTGTCTGGACGGGAAAATTTAACTCTCATTTCCCACCAGGAAGAGGAATTAACCAAAGGCTCAGCGTGCCATGCCGGAACCAGATTAGGGCCTGAAGCAATCCTGCGGTGTTGCGGCCAGCTCACAAGAAAGCGAGTTGAAGAAAGGAGCTCAGGGGCACTGTAATTCACAAACCTGCAGAGTTATAAATGACAGCTATCATCCAAAAATATACTGAAGTAAGGCTGCCAAGAGGACTTGAAAGCCGGGCAGAATTGCAGGAAACCGATTTCAGGAGGTAGACTGGAATTGCATTTAAAGCATAGGAAAAGAGGCAGAAGGTCGACAATGATGCACTTGGCCAAAAAGGGCGTATGCGTTTTTTCCTGAATATATTCAGGAAAAAACGCATACGCCCTTTTTGGCCAACCAAGCAAGCTTGCAAAGGAAATCTGCACTACAATGAAGTCTCACTTCCCCCCCGTCAAAAGGGCCATCTGAAAAAAGTGTAAAATCCAGAAAGGCAGGACAGGCCATGGAGAACTGGGAGCCTTGTTATGCTGATGGGCGGGATGTAAATTGCCAACAGCCACTCGGGAGAAGTGTATGGTGTTTCCTGAAACATCTAAAAAACAAAGCAACAGAGCCTAGGGCACTTCCACTTATGGTCCTATAGCTTAGGGAAATTAAAATCAAAAAGACACAGCCACCCCAAAGCTTGGGATGGCTCTGTTTACAAGAAACTCGTTTACGGTACAAGTTCAATATCGCATAAAGCGAAAAATGGATAAAGAAGTTGTGGTACTTACGTACAATGCAATATCACTCAGCAATGACATCTATGTCATCAGGCCCATAGCAGCATAATGAGTGGATTCAGGTATGATGATTCTAACTGAAATAAGTCACATAGAAAAAGAAACATCATAAGATATCACTAATACACGGAATGTAAACTTGGCTACACAGGAACTGAATTTCAAAACAGAACATGGTCCCAAATTTAGAAAATCAACTTATGCTTGCTTAAGGGGAAAGGTGAGTTGGGGTGCTGCATAAAACCAGAGATTGAAATGAGCACAGATAAAGTTCCTTAAGCCAAATATGTAATAGACAAGAGCTACTCCTTGCTCAACGAAATGGACTCAAAACCCCATATTAAACGCCTAATAATGTACCTGACTAGTAAGTATCTTAAAACCTATGGATTGCTATGTCTCTGAAAGTGAATCAATCGTGAGTACAGGGGCAGAAACGCAGCAGTGATAGGATTGGAGAGTTTTGGTGAGCAAATGAAGACCCTTTGAAGTCATATTGCATGGTACCCATTCCACGGGTCTCAACTCTCCAGGTTTAAGGGATTCTTCCTTCAGCTAAAACATGCATGTGGAACCCAGAGTATGATCAACCGTGTGATCGGGAGACGTGTTGAAATATGTCTCAGTTCTCGTCCCCTGGTACTCGGGTGCAACATTCCAGATGCTTTACTAACACTCTCCCGACTTGGAGAGTCAGTGCCTTTAACCTCCTGTTTGGCCCAGTTTGCAAATTCCGCGGAAGATGAACAGGAATAGGGAGAACCAATGAGAGACTAGCTGGAGGTGTCTGGACGGGAAAATTTAACTCTCATTTCCCACCAGGAAGAGGAATTAACCAAAGGCTCAGCGTGCCATGCCGGAACCAGATTAGGGCCTGAAGCAATCCTGCGGTGTTGCGGCCAGCTCACAAGAAAGCGAGTTGAAGAAAGGAGCTCAGGGGCACTGTAATTCACAAACCTGCAGAGTTATAAATGACAGCTATCATCCAAAAATATACTGAAGTAAGGCTGCCAAGAGGACTTGAAAGCCGGGCAGAATTGCAGGAAACCGATTTCAGGAGGTAGACTGGAATTGCATTTAAAGCATAGGAAAAGAGGCAGAAGGTCGACAATGATGCACTTGGCCAAAAAGGGCGTATGCGTTTTTTCCTGAATATATTCAGGAAAAAACGCATACGCCCTTTTTGGCCAACCAAGCAAGCTTGCAAAGGAAATCTGCACTACAATGAAGTCTCACTTCCCCCCCGTCAAAAGGGCCATCTGAAAAAAGTGTAAAATCCAGAAAGGCAGGACAGGCCATGGAGAACTGGGAGCCTTGTTATGCTGATGGGCGGGATGTAAATTGCCAACAGCCACTCGGGAGAAGTGTATGGTGTTTCCTGAAACATCTAAAAAACAAAGCAACAGAGCCTAGGGCACTTCCACTTATGGTCCTATAGCTTAGGGAAATTAAAATCAAAAAGACACAGCCACCCCAAAGCTTGGGATGGCTCTGTTTACAAGAAACTCGTTTACGGTACAAGTTCAATATCGCATAAAGCGAAAAATGGATAAAGAAGTTGTGGTACTTACGTACAATGCAATATCACTCAGCAATGACATCTATGTCATCAGGCCCATAGCAGCATAATGAGTGGATTCAGGTATGATGATTCTAACTGAAATAAGTCACACAGAAAAAGAAACATCATAAGATATCACTAATACACGGAATGTAAACTTGGCTACACAGGAACTGAATTTCAAAACAGAACATGGTCCCAAATTTAGAAAATCAACTTATGCTTGCTTAAGGGGAAAGGTGAGTTGGGGTGCTGCATAAAACCAGAGATTGAAATGAGCACAGATAAAGTTCCTTAAGCCAAATATGTAATAGACAAGAGCTACTCCTTGCTCAACGAAATGGACTCAAAACCCCATATTAAACGCCTAATAATGTACCTGACTAGTAAGTATCTTAAAACCTATGGATTGCTATGTCTCTGAAAGTGAATCAATCGTGAGTACAGGGGCAAAAACGCAGCAGTGATAGGATTGGAGAGTTTTGGTGAGCAAATGAAGACCCTTTGAAGTCATATTGCATGGTACCCATTCCACGGGTCTCAACTCTCCAGGTTTAAGGGATTCTTCCTTCAGCTAAAACATGCATGTGGAACCCAGAGTATGATCAACCGTGTGATCGGGAGACGTGTTGAAATATGTCTCAGTTCTCGTCCCCTGGTACTCGGGTGCAACATTCCAGATGCTTTACTAACACTCTCCCGACTTGGAGAGTCAGTGCCTTTAACCTCCTGTTTGGCCCAGTTTGCAAATTCCGCGGAAGATGAACAGGAATAGGGAGAACCAATGAGAGACTAGCTGGAGGTGTCTGGACGGGAAAATTTAACTCTCATTTCCCACCAGGAAGAGGAATTAACCAAAGGCTCAGCGTGCCATGCCGGAACCAGATTAGGGCCTGAAGCAATCCTGCGGTGTTGCGGCCAGCTCACAAGAAAGCGAGTTGAAGAAAGGAGCTCAGGGGCACTGTAATTCACAAACCTGCAGAGTTATAAATGACAGCTATCATCCAAAAATATACTGAAGTAAGGCTGCCAAGAGGACTTGAAAGCCGGGCAGAATTGCAGGAAACCGATTTCAGGAGGTAGACTGGAATTGCATTTAAAGCATAGGAAAAGAGGCAGAAGGTCGACAATGATGCACTTGGCCAAAAAGGGCGTATGCGTTTTTTCCTGAATATATTCAGGAAAAAACGCATACGCCCTTTTTGGCCAACCAAGCAAGCTTGCAAAGGAAATCTGCACTACAATGAAGTCTCACTTCCCCCCCGTCAAAAGGGCCATCTGAAAAAAGTGTAAAATCCAGAAAGGCAGGACAGGCCATGGAGAACTGGGAGCCTTGTTATGCTGATGGGCGGGATGTAAATTGCCAACAGCCACTCGGGAGAAGTGTATGGTGTTTCCTGAAACATCTAAAAAACAAAGCAACAGAGCCTAGGGCACTTCCACTTATGGTCCTATAGCTTAGGGAAATTAAAATCAAAAAGACACAGCCACCCCAAAGCTTGGGATGGCTCTGTTTACAAGAAACTCGTTTACGGTACAAGTTCAATATCGCATAAAGCGAAAAATGGATAAAGAAGTTGTGGTACTTACGTACAATGCAATATCACTCAGCAATGACATCTATGTCATCAGGCCCATAGCAGCATAATGAGTGGATTCAGGTATGATGATTCTAACTGAAATAAGTCACACAGAAAAAGAAACATCATAAGATATCACTAATACACGGAATGTAAACTTGGCTACACAGGAACTGAATTTCAAAACAGAACATGGTCCCAAATTTAGAAAATCAACTTATGCTTGCTTAAGGGGAAAGGTGAGTTGGGGTGCTGCATAAAACCAGAGATTGAAATGAGCACAGATAAAGTTCCTTAAGCCAAATATGTAATAGACAAGAGCTACTCCTTGCTCAACGAAATGGACTCAAAACCCCATATTAAACGCCTAATAATGTACCTGACTAGTAAGTATCTTAAAACCTATGGATTGCTATGTCTCTGAAAGTGAATCAATCGTGAGTACAGGGGCAGAAACGCAGCAGTGATAGGATTGGAGAGTTTTGGTGAGCAAATGAAGACCCTTTGAAGTCATATTGCATGGTACCCATTCCACGGGTCTCAACTCTCCAGGTTTAAGGGATTCTTCCTTCAGCTAAAACATGCATGTGGAACCCAGAGTATGATCAACCGTGTGATCGGGAGACGTGTTGAAATATGTCTCAGTTCTCGTCCCCTGGTACTCGGGTGCAACATTCCAGATGCTTTACTAACACTCTCCTGACTTGGAGAGTCAGTGCCTTTAACCTCCTGTTTGGCCCAGTTTGCAAATTCCGCGGAAGATGAACAGGAATAGGGAGAACCAATGAGAGACTAGCTGGAGGTGTCTGGACGGGAAAATTTAACTCTCATTTCCCACCAGGAAGAGGAATTAACCAAAGGCTCAGTGTGCCATGCCGGAACCAGATTAGGGCCTGAAGCAATCCTGCGGTGTTGCGGCCAGCTCACAAGAAAGCGAGTTGAAGAAAGGAGCTCAGGGGCACTGTAATTCACAAACCTGCAGAGTTATAAATGACAGCTATCATCCAAAAATATACTGAAGTAAGGCTGCCAAGAGGACTTGAAAGCCGGGCAGAATTGCAGGAAACCGATTTCAGGAGGTAGACTGGAATTGCATTTAAAGCATAGGAAAAGAGGCAGAAGGTCGACAATGATGCACTTGGCCAAAAAGGGCGTATGCGTTTTTTCCTGAATATATTCAGGAAAAAACGCATACGCCCTTTTTGGCCAACCAAGCAAGCTTGCAAAGGAAATCTGCACTACAATGAAGTCTCACTTCCCCCCCGTCAAAAGGGCCATCTGAAAAAAGTGTAAAATCCAGAAAGGCAGGACAGGCCATGGAGAACTGGGAGCCTTGTTATGCTGATGGGCGGGATGTAAATTGCCAACAGCCACTCGGGAGAAGTGTATGGTGTTTCCTGAAACATCTAAAAAACAAAGCAACAGAGCCTAGGGCACTTCCACTTATGGTCCTATAGCTTAGGGAAATTAAAATCAAAAAGACACAGCCACCCCAAAGTTTGGGATGGCTCTGTTTACAAGAAACTCGTTTACGGTACAAGTTCAATATCGCATAAAGCGAAAAATGGATAAAGAAGTTGCGGTACTTACGTACAATGCAATATCACTCAGCAATGACATCTATGTCATCAGGCCCATAGCAGCATAATGAGTGGATTCAGGTATGATGATTCTAACTGAAATAAGTCACACAGAAAAAGAAACATCATAAGATATCACTAATACACGGAATGTAAACTTGGCTACACAGGAACTGAATTTCAAAACAGAACATGGTCCCAAATTTAGAAAACCAACTTATGCTTGCTTAAGGGGAAAGGTGAGTTGGGGTGCTGCATAAAACCAGAGATTGAAATGAGCACAGATAAAGTTCCTTAAGCCAAATATGTAATAGACAAGAGCTACTCCTTGCTCAACGAAATGGACTCAAAACCCCATATTAAACGCCTAATAATGTACCTGACTAGTAAGTATCTTAAAACCTATGGATTGCTATGTCTCTGAAAGTGAATCAATCGTGAGTACAGGGGCAAAAACGCAGCAGTGATAGGATTGGAGAGTTTTGGTGAGCAAATGAAGACCCTTTGAAGTCATATTGCATGGTACCCATTCCACGGGTCTCAACTCTCCAGGTTTAAGGGATTCTTCCTTCAGCTAAAACATGCATGAGGAACCCAGAGTATGATCAACCGTGTGATCGGGAGACGTGTTGAAATATGTCTCAGTTCTCGTCCCCTGGTACTCGGGTGCAACATTCCAGATGCTTTACTAACACTCTCCCGACTTGGAGAGTCAGTGCCTTTAACCTCCTGTTTGGCCCAGTTTGCAAATTCCGCGGAAGATGAACAGGAATAGGGAGAACCAATGAGAGACTAGCTGGAGGTGTCTGGACGGGAAAATTTAACTCTCATTTCCCACCAGGAAGAGGAATTAACCAAAGGCTCAGCGTGCCATGCCGGAACCAGATTAGGGCCTGAAGCAATCCTGCGGTGTTGCGGCCAGCTCACAAGAAAGCGAGTTGAAGAAAGGAGCTCAGGGGCACTGTAATTCACAAACCTGCAGAGTTATAAATGACAGCTATCATCCAAAAATATACTGAAGTAAGGCTGCCAAGAGGACTTGAAAGCCGGGCAGAATTGCAGGAAACCGATTTCAGGAGGTAGACTGGAATTGCATTTAAAGCATAGGAAAAGAGGCAGAAGGTCGACAATGATGCACTTGGCCAAAAAGGGCGTATGCGTTTTTTCCTGAATATATTCAGGAAAAAACGCATACGCCCTTTTTGGCCAACCAAGCAAGCTTGCAAAGGAAATCTGCACTACAATGAAGTCTCAATTCCGCCCCGTCAAAAGGGCCATCTGAAAAAAGTGTAAAATCCAGAAAGGCAGGACAGGCCATGGAGAACTGGGAGCCTTGTTATGCTGATGGGCGGGATGTAAATTGCCAACAGCCACTCGGGAGAAGTGTATGGTGTTTCCTGAAACATCTAAAAAACAAAGCAACAGAGCCTAGGGCACTTCCACTTATGGTCCTGCAGCTTAGGGAAATTAAACTCAAAAAGACACAGCCACCCCAAAGTTTGGGATGGCTCTGTTTACAAGAAACTCGTTTACGGTACAAGTTCAATATCGCATAAAGCGAAAAATGGATAAAGAAGTTGTGGTACTTACGTACAATGCAATATCACTCAGCAATGACATCTATGTCATCAGGCCCATAGCAGCATAATGAGTGGATTCAGGTATGATGATTCTAACTGAAATAAGTCACACAGAAAAAGAAACATCATAAGATATCACTAATACACGGAATGTAAACTTGGCTACACAGGAACTGAATTTCAAAACAGAACATGGTCCCAAATTTAGAAAACCAACTTATGCTTGCTTAAGGGGAAAGGTGAGTTGGGGTGCTGCATAAAACCAGAGATTGAAATGAGCACAGATAAAGTTCCTTAAGCCAAATATGTAATAGACAAGAGCTACTCCTTGCTCAACGAAATGGACTCAAAACCCCATATTAAACGCCTAATAATGTACCTGACTAGTAAGTATCTTAAAACCTATGGATTGCTATGTCTCTGAAAGTGAATCAATCGTGAGTACAGGGGCAAAAACGCAGCAGTGATAGGATTGGAGAGTTTTGGTGAGCAAATGAAGACCCTTTGAAGTCATATTGCATGGTACCCATTCCACGGGTCTCAACTCTCCAGGTTTAAGGGATTCTTCCTTCAGCTAAAACATGCATGTGGAACCCAGAGTATGATCAACCGTGTGATCGGGAGACGTGTTGAAATATGTCTCAGTTCTCGTCCCCTGGTACTCGGGTGCAACATTCCAGATGCTTTACTAACACTCTCCCGACTTGGAGAGTCAGTGCCTTTAACCTCCTGTTTGGCCCAGTTTGCAAATTCCGCGGAAGATGAACAGGAATAGGGAGAACCAATGAGAGACTAGCTGGAGGTGTCTGGACGGGAAAATTTAACTCTCATTTCCCACCAGGAAGAGGAATTAACCAAAGGCTCAGCGTGCCATGCCGGAACCAGATTAGGGCCTGAAGCAATCCTGCGGTGTTGCGGCCAGCTCACAAGAAAGCGAGTTGAAGAAAGGAGCTCAGGGGCACTGTAATTCACAAACCTGCAGAGTTATAAATGACAGCTATCATCCAAAAATATACTGAAGTAAGGCTGCCAAGAGGACTTGAAAGCCGGGCAGAATTGCAGGAAACCGATTTCAGGAGGTAGACTGGAATTGCATTTAAAGCATAGGAAAAGAGGCAGAAGGTCGACAATGATGCACTTGGCCAAAAAGGGCGTATGCGTTTTTTCCTGAATATATTCAGGAAAAAACGCATACGCCCTTTTTGGCCAACCAAGCAAGCTTGCAAAGGAAATCTGCACTACAATGAAGTCTCACTTCCCCCCCGTCAAAAGGGCCATCTGAAAAAAGTGTAAAATCCAGAAAGGCAGGACAGGCCATGGAGAACTGGGAGCCTTGTTATGCTGATGGGCGGGATGTAAATTGCCAACAGCCACTCGGGAGAAGTGTATGGTGTTTCCTGAAACATCTAAAAAACAAAGCAACAGAGCCTAGGGCACTTCCACTTATGGTCCTATAGCTTAGGGAAATTAAAATCAAAAAGACACAGCCACCCCAAAGCTTGGGATGGCTCTGTTTACAAGAAACTCGTTTACGGTACAAGTTCAATATCGCATAAAGCGAAAAATGGATAAAGAAGTTGTGGTACTTACGTACAATGCAATATCACTCAGCAATGACATCTATGTCATCAGGCCCATAGCAGCATAATGAGTGGATTCAGGTATGATGATTCTAACTGAAATAAGTCACATAGAAAAAGAAACATCATAAGATATCACTAATACACGGAATGTAAACTTGGCTACACAGGAACTGAATTTCAAAACAGAACATGGTCCCAAATTTAGAAAATCAACTTATGCTTGCTTAAGGGGAAAGGTGAGTTGGGGTGCTGCATAAAACCAGAGATTGAAATGAGCACAGATAAAGTTCCTTAAGCCAAATATGTAATAGACAAGAGCTACTCCTTGCTCAACGAAATGGACTCAAAACCCCATATTAAACGCCTAATAATGTACCTGACTAGTAAGTATCTTAAAACCTATGGATTGCTATGTCTCTGAAAGTGAATCAATCGTGAGTACAGGGGCAGAAACGCAGCAGTGATAGGATTGGAGAGTTTTGGTGAGCAAATGAAGACCCTTTGAAGTCATATTGCATGGTACCCATTCCACGGGTCTCAACTCTCCAGGTTTAAGGGATTCTTCCTTCAGCTAAAACATGCATGTGGAACCCAGAGTATGATCAACCGTGTGATCGGGAGACGTGTTGAAATATGTCTCAGTTCTCGTCCCCTGGTACTCGGGTGCAACATTCCAGATGCTTTACTAACACTCTCCCGACTTGGAGAGTCAGTGCCTTTAACCTCCTGTTTGGCCCAGTTTGCAAATTCCGCGGAAGATGAACAGGAATAGGGAGAACCAATGAGAGACTAGCTGGAGGTGTCTGGACGGGAAAATTTAACTCTCATTTCCCACCAGGAAGAGGAATTAACCAAAGGCTCAGCGTGCCATGCCGGAACCAGATTAGGGCCTGAAGCAATCCTGCGGTGTTGCGGCCAGCTCACAAGAAAGCGAGTTGAAGAAAGGAGCTCAGGGGCACTGTAATTCACAAACCTGCAGAGTTATAAATGACAGCTATCATCCAAAAATATACTGAAGTAAGGCTGCCAAGAGGACTTGAAAGCCGGGCAGAATTGCAGGAAACCGATTTCAGGAGGTAGACTGGAATTGCATTTAAAGCATAGGAAAAGAGGCAGAAGGTCGACAATGATGCACTTGGCCAAAAAGGGCGTATGCGTTTTTTCCTGAATATATTCAGGAAAAAACGCATACGCCCTTCTTGGTCAACCAAGCAAGCTTGCAAAGGAAATCTGCACTACAATGAAGTCTCACTTCCCCCCCGTCAAAAGGGCCATCTGAAAAAAGTGTAAAATCCAGAAAGGCAGGACAGGCCATGGAGAACTGGGAGCCTTGTCATGCTGATGGGCGGGATGTAACTTGCCAACAGCCACTCGGGAGAAGTGTATGGTGTTTCCTGAAACATCTAAAAAACAAAGCAACAGAGCCTAGGGCACTTCCACTTATGGTCCTATAGCTTAGGGAAATTAAAATCAAAAAGACACAGCCACCGCAAAGTTTGGGATGGCTCTGTTTACAAGAAACTCGTTTACGGTACAAGTTCAATATCGCATAAAGCTAAAAATGGATAAAGAAGTTGTGGTACTTACGTACAATGCAATATCACTCAGCAATGACATCTATGTCATCAAGCTCATAGCAGCATAATGAGTGGATTCAGGTATGATGATTCTAACTGAAATAAGTCACACAGAAAAAGAAACATCATAAGATATCACTAATACACGGAATGTAAACTTGGCTACACAAGAACTGAATTTGAAAACAGAACATGGTCCCAAATTTAGAAAACCAACTTATGCTTGCTTAAGGGGAAAGGTGAGTTGGGGTGCTGCATAAAACCAGAGATTGAAATGAGCACAGATAAAGTTCCTTAAGCCAAATATGTAATAGACAAGAGCTACTCCTTGCTCAACGAAATGGACTCAAAACCCCATATTAAACGCCTAATAATGTACCTGACTAGTAAGTATCTTAAAACCTATGGATTGCTATGTCTCTGAAAGTGAATCAATCGTGAGTACAGGGGCAAAAACGCAGCAGTGATAGGATTGGAGAGTTTTGGTGAGCAAATGAAGACCCTTTGAAGTCATATTGCATGGTACCCATTCCACGGGTCTCAACTCTCCAGGTTTAAGGGATTCTTCCTTCAGCTAAAACATGCATGTGGAACCCAGAGTATGATCAACCGTGTGATCGGGAGACGTGTTGAAATATGTCTCAGTTCTCGTCCCCTGGTACTCGGGTGCAACATTCCAGATGCTTTACTAACACTCTCCCGACTTGGAGAGTCAGTGCCTTTAACCTCCTGTTTGGCCCAGTTTGCAAATTCCGCGGAAGATGAACAGGAATAGGGAGAACCAATGAGAGACTAGCTGGAGGTGTCTGGACGGGAAAATTTAACTCTCATTTCCCACCAGGAAGAGGAATTAACCAAAGGCTCAGCGTGCCATGCCGGAACCAGATTAGGGCCTGAAGCAATCCTGCGGTGTTGGGGCCAGCTCACAAGAAAGCGAGTTGAAGAAAGGAGCTCAGGGGCACTGTAATTCACAAACCTGCAGAGTTATAAATGACAGCTATCATCCAAAAATATACTGAAGTAAGGCTGCCAAGAGGACTTGAAAGCCGGGCAGAATTGCAGGAAACCGATTTCAGGAGGTAGACTGGAATTGCATTTAAAGCATAGGAAAAGAGGCAGAAGGTCGACAATGATGCACTTGGCCAAAAAGGGCGTATGCGTTTTTTCCTGAATATATTCAGGAAAAAACGCATACGCCCTTTTTGGCCAACCAAGCAAGCTTGCAAAGGAAATCTGCACCACAATGAAGTCTCACTTCCCCCCCCGTCAAAAGGGCCATCTGAAAAAAGTGTAAAATCCAGAAAGGCAGGACAGGCCATGGAGAATTGGGAGCCTTGTTATGCTGATGGGCGGGATGTAAATTGCCAACAGCCACTCGGGAGAAGTGTATGGTGTTTCCTGAAACATCTAAAAAACAAAGCAACAGAGCCTAGGGCACTTCCACTTATGGTCCTGCAGCTTAGGGAAATTAAAATCAAAAAGACACAGCCACCCCAAAGTTTGGGATGGCTCTGTTTACAAGAAACTCGTTTACGGTACAAGTTCAATATCGCATAAAGCGAAAAATGGATAAAGAATTTGTGGTACTTACGTACAATGCAATATCACTCAGCAATGACATCTATGTCATCAGGCCCATAGCAGCATAATGAGTGGATTCAGGTATGATGATTCTAACTGAAATAAGTCACACAGAAAAAGAAACATCATAAGATATCACTAATACATGGAATGTAAACTTCGCTACACAGGAACTGAATTTCAAAACAGAACATGGTCCCAAATTTAGAAAATCAACTTATGCTTGCTTAAGGGGAAAGGTGAGTTGGGGTGCTGCATAAAACCAGAGATTGAAATGAGCACAGATAAAGTTCCTTAAGCCAAATATGTAATAGACAAGAGCTACTCCTTGCTCAACGAAATGGACTCAAAACCCCATATTAAACGCCTAATAATGTACCTGACTAGTAAGTATCTTAAAACCTATGGATTGCTATGTCTCTGAAAGTGAATCAATCGTGAGTACAGGGGCAAAAACGCAGCAGTGATAGGATTGGAGAGTTTTGGTGAGCAAATGAAGACCCTTTGAAGTCATATTGCATGGTACCCATTCCACGGGTCTCAACTCTCCAGGTTTAAGGGATTCTTCCTTCAGCTAAAGCATGCATGTGGAACCCAGAGTATGATCAACCGTGTGATCGGGAGACGTGTTGAAATATGTCTCAGTTCTCGTCCCCTGGTACTCGGGTGCAACATTCCAGATGCTTTACTAACACTCTCCCGACTTGGAGAGTCAGTGCCTTTAACCTCCTGTTTGGCCCAGTTTGCAAATTCCGCGGAAGATGAACAGGAATAGGGAGAACCAATGAGAGACTAGCTGGAGGTGTCTGGACGGGAAAATTTAACTCTCATTTCCCACCAGGAAGAGGAATTAACCAAAGGCTCAGCGTGCCATGCCGGAACCAGATTAGGGCCTGAAGCAATCCTGCGGTGTTGCGGCCAGCTCACAAGAAAGCGAGTTGAAGAAAGGAGCTCAGGGGCACTGTAATTCACAAACCTGCAGAGTTATAAATGACAGCTATCATCCAAAAATATACTGAAGTAAGGCTGCCAAGAGGACTTGAAAGCCGGGCAGAATTGCAGGAAACCGATTTCAGGAGGTAGACTGGAATTGCATTTAAAGCATAGGAAAAGAGGCAGAAGGTCGACAATGATGCACTTGGCCAAAAAGGGCGTATGCGTTTTTTCCTGAATATATTCAGGAAAAAACGCATACGCCCTTTTTGGCCAACCAAGCAAGCTTGCAAAGGAAATCTGCACCACAATGAAGTCTCACTTCCCCCCCGTCAAAAGGGCCATCTGAAAAAAGTGTAAAATCCAGAAAGGCAGGACAGGCCATGGAGAACTGGGAGCCTTGTTATGCTGATGGGCGGGATGTAAATTGCCAACAGCCACTCGGGAGAAGTGTATGGTGTTTCCTGAAACATCTAAAAAACAAAGCAACAGAGCCTAGGGCACTTCCACTTATGGTCCTATAGCTTAGGGAAATTAAAATCAAAAAGACACAGCCACCCCAAAGTTTGGGATGGCTCTGTTTACAAGAAACTCGTTTACGGTACAAGTTCAATATCGCATAAAGCGAAAAATGGATAAAGAAGTTGTGGTACTTACGTACAATGCAATATCACTCAGCAATGACATCTATGTCATCAGGTCCATAGCAGCATAATGAGTGGATTCAGGTATGATGATTCTAACTGAAATAAGTCACACAGAAAAAGAAACATCATAAGATATCACTAATACACGGAATGTAAACTTGGCTACACAGGAACTGAATTTCAAAACAGAACATGGTCCCAAATTTAGAAAATCAACTCATGCTTGCTTAAGGGGAAAGGTGAGTTGGGGTGCTGCATAAAACCAGAGATTGAAATGAGCACAGATAAAGTTCCTTAAACCAAATATGTAATAGACAAGAGCTACTCCTTGCTCAACGAAATGGACTCAAAACCCCATATTAAACGCCTAATAATGTACCTGACTAGTAAGTATCTTAAAACCTATGGATTGCTATGTCTCTGAAAGTGAATCAATCGTGAGTACAGGGGCAAAAACGCAGCAGTGATAGGATTGGAGAGTTTTGGTGAGCAAATGAAGACCCTTTGAAGTCATATTGCATGGTACCCATTCCACGGGTCTCAACTCTCCAGGTTTAAGGGATTCTTCCTTCAGCTAAAACATGCATGTGGAACCCAGAGTATGATCAACCGTGTGATCGGGAGACGTGTTGAAATATGTCTCAGTTCTCGTCCCCTGGTACTCGGGTGCAACATTCCAGATGCTTTACTAACACTCTCCCGACTTGGAGAGTCAGTGCCTTTAACCTCCTGTTTGGCCCAGTTTGCAAATTCTGCGGAAGATGAACAGGAATAGGGAGAACCAATGAGAGACTAGCTGGAGGTGTCTGGACGGGAAAATTTAACTCTCATTTCCCACCAGGAAGAGGAATTAACCAAAGGCTCAGCGTGCCATGCCGGAACCAGATTAGGGCCTGAAGCAATCCTGCGGTGTTGCGGCCAGCTCACAAGAAAGCGAGTTGAAGAAAGGAGCTCAGGGGCACTGTAATTCACAAACCTGCAGAGTTATAAATGACAGCTATCATCCAAAAATATACTGAAGTAAGGCTGCCAAGAGGACTTGAAAGCCGGGCAGAATTGCAGGAAACCGATTTCAGGAGGTAGACTGGAATTGCATTTAAAGCATAGGAAAAGAGGCAGAAGGTCGACAATGATGCACTTGGCCAAAAAGGGCGTATGCGTTTTTTCCTGAATATATTCAGGAAAAAACGCATACGCCCTTTTTGGCCAACCAAGCAAGCTTGCAAAGGAAATCTGCACCACAATGAAGTCTCACTTCCCCCCCGTCAAAAGGGCCATCTGAAAAAAGTGTAAAATCCAGAAAGGCAGGACAGGCCATGGAGAACTGGGAGCCTTGTTATGCTGATGGGCGGGATGTAAATTGCCAACAGCCACTCGGGAGAAGTGTATGGTGTTTCCTGAAACATCTAAAAAACAAAGCAACAGAGCCTAGGGCACTTCCACTTATGGTCCTATAGCTTAGGGAAATTAAAATCAAAAAGACACAGCCACCCCAAAGCTTGGGATGGCTCTGTTTACAAGAAACTCATTTACGGTACAAGTTCAATATCGCATAAAGCGAAAAATGGATAAAGAAGTTGTGGTACTTACGTACAATGCAATATCACTCAGCAATGACATCTATGTCATCAAGCTCATAGCAGCATAATGAGTGGATTCAGGTATGATGATTCTAACTGAAATAAGTCACACAGAAAAAGAAACATCATAAGATATCACTAATACACGGAATGTAAACTTGGCTACACAGGAACTGAATTTCAAAACAGAACATGGTCCCAAATTTAGAAAACCAACTTATGCTTGCTTAAGGGGAAAGGTGAGTTGGGGTGCTGCATAAAACCAGAGATTGAAATGAGCACAGATAAAGTTCCTTAAGCCAAATATGTAATAGACAAGAGCTACTCCTTGCTCAACGAAATGGACTCAAAACCCCATATTAAACGCCTAATAATGTACCTGACTAGTAAGTATCTTAAAACCTATGGATTGCTATGTCTCTGAAAGTGAATCAATCGTGAGTACAGGGGCAAAAACGCAGCAGTGATAGGATTGGAGAGTTTTGGTGAGCAAATGAAGACCCTTTGAAGTCATATTGCATGGTACCCATTCCACGGGTCTCAACTCTCCAGGTTTAAGGGATTCTTCCTTCAGCTAAAACATGCATGTGGAACCCAGAGTATGATCAACCGTGTGATCGGGAGACGTGTTGAAATATGTCTCAGTTCTCGTCCCCTGGTACTCGGGTGCAACATTCCAGATGCTTTACTAACACTCTCCCGACTTGGAGAGTCAGTGCCTTTAACCTCCTGTTTGGCCCAGTTTGCAAATTCCGCGGAAGATGAACAGGAATAGGGAGAACCAATGAGAGACTAGCTGGAGGTGTCTGGACGGGAAAATTTAACTCTCATTTCCCACCAGGAAGAGGAATTAACCAAAGGCTCAGCGTGCCATGCCGGAACCAGATTAGGGCCTGAAGCAATCCTGCGGTGTTGGGGCCAGCTCACAAGAAAGCGAGTTGAAGAAAGGAGCTCAGGGGCACTGTAATTCACAAACCTGCAGAGTTATAAATGACAGCTATCATCCAAAAATATACTGAAGTAAGGCTGCCAAGAGGACTTGAAAGCCGGGCAGAATTGCAGGAAACCGATTTCAGGAGGTAGACTGGAATTGCATTTAAAGCATAGGAAAAGAGGCAGAAGGTCGACAATGATGCACTTGGCCAAAAAGGGCGTATGCGTTTTTTCCTGAATATATTCAGGAAAAAACGCATACGCCCTTTTTGGCCAACCAAGCAAGCTTGCAAAGGAAATCTGCACTACAATGAAGTCTCACTTCCCCCCCGTCAAAAGGGCCATCTGAAAAAAGTGTAAAATCCAGAAAGGCAGGACAGGCCATGGAGAACTGGGAGCCTTGTTATGCTGATGGGCGGGATGTAAATTGCCAACAGCCACTCGGGAGAAGTGTATGGTGTTTCCTGAAACATCTAAAAAACAAAGCAACAGAGCCTAGGGCACTTCCACTTATGGTCCTATAGCTTAGGGAAATTAAAATCAAAAAGACACAGCCACCCCAAAGCTTGGGATGGCTCTGTTTACAAGAAACTCGTTTACGGTACAAGTTCAATATCGCATAAAGCGAAAAATGGATAAAGAAGTTGTGGTACTTACGTACAATGCAATATCACTCAGCAATGACATCTATGTCATCAGGCCCATAGCAGCATAATGAGTGGATTCAGGTATGATGATTCTAACTGAAATAAGTCACACAGAAAAAGAAACATCATAAGATATCACTAATACACGGAATGTAAACTTGGCTACACAGGAACTGAATTTCAAAACAGAACATGGTCCCAAATTTAGAAAATCAACTTATGCTTGCTTAAGGGGAAAGGTGAGTTGGGGTGCTGCATAAAACCAGAGATTGAAATGAGCACAGATAAAGTTCCTTAAGCCAAATATGTAATAGACAAGAGCTACTCCTTGCTCAACGAAATGGACTCAAAACCCCATATTAAACGCCTAATAATGTACCTGACTAGTAAGTATCTTAAAACCTATGGATTGCTATGTCTCTGAAAGTGAATCAATCGTGAGTACAGGGGCAAAAACGCAGCAGTGATAGGATTGGAGAGTTTTGGTGAGCAAATGAAGACCCTATGAAGTCATATTGCATGGTACCCATTCCACGGGTCTCAACTCTCCAGGTTTAAGGGATTCTTCCTTCAGCTAAAACATGCATGTGGAACCCAGAGTATGATCAACCGTGTGATCGGGAGACGTGTTGAAATATGTCTCAGTTCTCGTCCCCTGGTACTCGGGTGCAACATTCCAGATGCTTTACTAACACTCTCCCGACTTGGAGAGTCAGTGCCTTTAACCTCCTGTTTGGCCCAGTTTGCAAATTCCACGGAAGATGAACAGGAATAGGGAGAACCAATGAGAGACTAGCTGGAGGTGTCTGGACGGGAAAATTTAACTCTCATTTCCCACCAGGAAGAGGAATTAACCAAAGGCTCAGCGTGCCATGCCGGAACCAGATTAGGGCCTGAAGCAATCCTGCGGTGTTGGGGCCAGCTCACAAGAAAGCGAGTTGAAGAAAGGAGCTCAGGGGCACTGTAATTCACAAACCTGCAGAGTTATAAATGACAGCTATCATCCAAAAATATACTGAAGTAAGGCTGCCAAGAGGACTTGAAAGCCGGGCAGAATTGCAGGAAACCGATTTCAGGAGGTAGACTGGAATTGCATTTAAAGCATAGGAAAAGAGGCAGAAGGTCGACAATGATGCACTTGGCCAAAAAGGGCGTATGCGTTTTTTCCTGAATATATTCAGGAAAAAACGCATACGCCCTTTTTGGCCAACCAAGCAAGCTTGCAAAGGAAATCTGCACTACAATGAAGTCTCACTTCCCCCCCGTCAAAAGGGCCATCTGAAAAAAGTGTAAAATCCAGAAAGGCAGGACAGGCCATGGAGAACTGGGAGCCTTGTTATGCTGATGGGCGGGATGTAAATTGCCAACAGCCACTCGGGAGAAGTGTATGGTGTTTCCTGAAACATCTAAAAAACAAAGCAACAGAGCCTAGGGCACTTCCACTTATGGTCCTATAGCTTAGGGAAATTAAAATCAAAAAGACACAGCCACCCCAAAGCTTGGGATGGCTCTGTTTACAAGAAACTCGTTTACGGTACAAGTTCAATATCGCATAAAGCGAAAAATGGATAAAGAAGTTGTGGTACTTACGTACAATGCAATATCACTCAGCAATGACATCTATGTCATCAGGCCCATAGCAGCATAATGAGTGGATTCAGGTATGATGATTCTAACTGAAATAAGTCACACAGAAAAAGAAACATCATAAGATATCACTAATACACGGAATGTAAACTTGGCTACACAGGAACTGAATTTCAAAACAGAACATGGTCCCAAATTTAGAAAATCAACTTATGCTTGCTTAAGGGGAAAGGTGAGTTGGGGTGCTGCATAAAACCAGAGATTGAAATGAGCACAGATAAAGTTCCTTAAGCCAAATATGTAATAGACAAGAGCTACTCCTTGCTCAACGAAATGGACTCAAAACCCCATATTAAACGCCTAAGAATGTACCTGACTAGTAAGTATCTTAAAACCTATGGATTGCTATGTCTCTGAAAGTGAATCAATCGTGAGTACAGGGGCAAAAACGCAGCAGTGATAGGATTGGAGAGTTTTGGTGAGCAAATGAAGACCCTATGAAGTCATATTGCATGGTACCCATTCCACGGGTCTCAACTCTCCAGGTTTAAGGGATTCTTCCTTCAGCTAAAACATGCATGTGGAACCCAGAGTATGATCAACCGTGTGATCGGGAGACGTGTTGAAATATGTCTCAGTTCTCGTCCCCTGGTACTCGGGTGCAACATTCCAGATGCTTTACTAACACTCTCCCGACTTGGAGAGTCAGTGCCTTTAACCTCCTGTTTGGCCCAGTTTGCAAATTCCGCGGAAGATGAACAGGAATAGGGAGAACCAATGAGAGACTAGCTGGAGGTGTCTGGACGGGAAAATTTAACTCTCATTTCCCACCAGGAAGAGGAATTAACCAAAGGCTCAGCGTGCCATGCCGGAACCAGATTAGGGTCTGAAGCAATCCTGCGGTGTTGCGGCCAGCTCACAAGAAAGCGAGTTGAAGAAAGGAGCTCAGGGGCACTGTAATTCACAAACCTGCAGAGTTATAAATGACAGCTATCATCCAAAAATATACTGAAGTAAGGCTGCCAAGAGGACTTGAAAGCCGGGCAGAATTGCAGGAAACCGATTTCAGGAGGTAGACTGGAATTGCATTTAAAGCATAGGAAAAGAGGCAGAAGGTCGACAATGATGCACTTGGCCAAAAAGGGCGTATGCGTTTTTTCCTGAATATATTCAGGAAAAAACGCATACGTCCTTTTTGGCCAACCAAGCAAGCTTGCAAAGGAAATCTGCACTACAATGAAGTCTCACTTCCCCCCCCGTCAAAAGGGCCATCTGAAAAAAGTGTAAAATCCAGAAAGGCAGGACAGGCCATGGAGAACTGGGAGCCTTGTTATGCTGATGGGCGGGATGTAAATTGCCAACAGCCACTCGGGAGAAGTGTATGGTGTTTCCTGAAACATCTAAAAAACAAAGCAACAGAGCCTAGGGCACTTCCACTTATGGTCCTATAGCTTAGGGAAATTAAAATCAAAAAGACACAGCCACCCCAAAGCTTGGGATGGCTCTGTTTACAAGAAACTCGTTTACGGTACAAGTTCAATATCGCATAAAGCGAAAAATGGATAAAGAAGTTGTGGTACTTACGTACAATGCAATATCACTCAGCAATGACATCTATGTCATCAGGCCCATAGCAGCATAATGAGTGGATTCAGGTATGATGATTCTAACTGAAATAAGTCACACAGAAAAAGAAACATCATAAGATATCACTAATACACGGAATGTAAACTTGGCTACACAGGAACTGAATTTCAAAACAGAACATGGTCCCAAATTTAGAAAATCAACTTATGCTTGCTTAAGGGGAAAGGTGAGTTGGGGTGCTGCATAAAACCAGAGATTGAAATGAGCACAGATAAAGTTCCTTAAGCCAAATATGTAATAGACAAGAGCTACTCCTTGCTCAACGAAATGGACTCAAAACCCCATATTAAACGCCTAATAATGTACCTGACTAGTAAGTATCTTAAAACCTATGGATTGCTATGTCTCTGAAAGTGAATCAATCGTGAGTACAGGGGCAAAAACGCAGCAGTGATAGGATTGGAGAGTTTTGGTGAGCAAATGAAGACCCTTTGAAGTCATATTGCATGGTACCCATTCCACGGGTCTCAACTCTCCAGGTTTAAGGGATTCTTCCTTCAGCTAAAACATGCATGTGGAACCCAGAGTATGATCAACCGTGTGATCGGGAGACGTGTTGAAATATGTCTCAGTTCTCGTCCCCTGGTACTCGGGTGCAACATTCCAGATGCTTTACTAACACTCTCCCGACTTGGAGAGTCAGTGCCTTTAACCTCCTGTTTGGCCCAGTTTGCAAATTACGCGGAAGATGAACAGGAATAGGGAGAACCAATGAGAGACTAGCTGGAGGTGTCTGGACGGGAAAATTTAACTCTCATTTCCCACCAGGAAGAGGAATTAACCAAAGGCTCAGCGTGCCATGCCGGAACCAGATTAGGGCCTGAAGCAATCCTGCGGTGTTGCGGCCAGCTCACAAGAAAGCGAGTTGAAGAAAGGAGCTCAGGGGCACTGTAATTCACAAACCTGCAGAGTTATAAATGACAGCTATCATCCAAAAATATACTGAAGTAAGGCTGCCAAGAGGACTTGAAAGCCGGGCAGAATTGCAGGAAACCGATTTCAGGAGGTAGACTGGAATTGCATTTAAAGCATAGGAAAAGAGGCAGAAGGTCGACAATGATGCACTTGGCCAAAAAGGGCGTATGCGTTTTTTCCTGAATATATTCAGGAAAAAACGCATACGCCCTTTTTGGCCAACCAAGCAAGCTTGCAAAGGAAATCTGCACTACAATGAAGTCTCACTTCCCCCCCGTCAAAAGGGCCATCTGAAAAAAGTGTAAAATCCAGAAAGGCAGGACAGGCCATGGAGAACTGGGAGCCTTGTTATGCTGATGGGCGGGATGTAAATTGCCAACAGCCACTCGGGAGAAGTGTATGGTGTTTCCTGAAACATCTAAAAAACAAAGCAACAGAGCCTAGGGCACTTCCACTTATGGTCCTATAGCTTAGGGAAATTAAAATCAAAAAGACACAGCCACCCCAAAGCTTGGGATGGCTCTGTTTACAAGAAACTCGTTTACGGTACAAGTTCAATATCGCATAAAGCGAAAAATGGATAAAGAAGTTGTGGTACTTACGTACAATGCAATATCACTCAGCAATGACATCTATGTCATCAGGCCCATAGCAGCATAATGAGTGGATTCAGGTATGATGATTCTAACTGAAATAAGTCACACAGAAAAAGAAACATCATAAGATATCACTAATACACGGAATGTAAACTTGGCTACACAGGAACTGAATTTCAAAACAGAACATGGTCCCAAATTTAGAAAATCAACTTATGCTTGCTTAAGGGGAAAGGTGAGTTGGGGTGCTGCATAAAACCAGAGATTGAAATGAGCACAGATAAAGTTCCTTAAGCCAAATATGTAATAGACAAGAGCTACTCCTTGCTCAACGAAATGGACTCAAAACCCCATATTAAACGCCTAATAATGTACCTGACTAGTAAGTATCTTAAAACCTATGGATTGCTATGTCTCTGAAAGTGAATCAATCGTGAGTACAGGGGCAAAAACGCAGCAGTGATAGGATTGGAGAGTTTTGGTGAGCAAATGAAGACCCTTTGAAGTCATATTGCATGGTACCCATTCCACGGGTCTCAACTCTCCAGGTTTAAGGGATTCTTCCTTCAGCTAAAACATGCATGTGGAACCCAGAGTATGATCAACCGTGTGATCGGGAGACGTGTTGAAATATGTCTCAGTTCTCGTCCCCTGGTACTCGGGTGCAACATTCCAGATGCTTTACTAACACTCTCCTGACTTGGAGAGTCAGTGCCTTTAACCTCCTGTTTGGCCCAGTTTGCAAATTCCGCGGAAGATGAACAGGAATAGGGAGAACCAATGAGAGACTAGCTGGAGGTGTCTGGACGGGAAAATTTAACTCTCATTTCCCACCAGGAAGAGGAATTAACCAAAGGCTCAGCGTGCCATGCCGGAACCAGATTAGGGCCTGAAGCAATCCTGCGGTGTTGCGGCCAGCTCACAAGAAAGCGAGTTGAAGAAAGGAGCTCAGGGGCACTGTAATTCACAAACCTGCAGAGTTATAAATGACAGCTATCATCCAAAAATATACTGAAGTAAGGCTGCCAAGAGGACTTGAAAGCCGGGCAGAATTGCAGGAAACCGATTTCAGGAGGTAGACTGGAATTGCATTTAAAGCATAGGAAAAGAGGCAGAAGGTCGACAATGATGCACTTGGCCAAAAAGGGCGTATGCGTTTTTTCCTGAATATATTCAGGAAAAAACGCATACGCCCTTTTTGGCCAACCAAGCAAGCTTGCAAAGGAAATCTGCACTACAATGAAGTCTCACTTCCCCCCCGTCAAAAGGGCCATCTGAAAAAAGTGTAAAATCCAGAAAGGCAGGACAGGCCATGGAGAACTGGGAGCCTTGTTATGCTGATGGGCGGGATGTAAATTGCCAACAGCCACTCGGGAGAAGTGTATGGTGTTTCCTGAAACATCTAAAAAACAAAGCAACAGAGCCTAGGGCACTTCCACTTATGGTCCTATAGCTTAGGGAAATTAAAATCAAAAAGACACAGCCACCCCAAAGTTTGGGATGGCTCTGTTTACAAGAAACTCGTTTACGGTACAAGTTCAATATCGCATAAAGCGAAAAATGGATAAAGAAGTTGTGGTACTTACGTACAATGCAATATCACTCAGCAATGACATCTATGTCATCAGGCCCATAGCAGCATAATGAGTGGATTCAGGTATGATGATTCTAACTGAAATAAGTCACACAGAAAAAGAAACATCATAAGATATCACTAATACACGGAATGTAAACTTGGCTACACAGGAACTGAATTTCAAAACAGAACATGGTCCCAAATTTAGAAAATCAACTTATGCTTGCTTAAGGGGAAAGGTGAGTTGGGGTGCTGCATAAAACCAGAGATTGAAATGAGCACAGATAAAGTTCCTTAAGCCAAATATGTAATAGACAAGAGCTACTCCTTGCTCAACGAAATGGACTCAAAACCCCATATTAAACGCCTAAGAATGTACCTGACTAGTAAGTATCTTAAAACCTATGGATTGCTATGTCTCTGAAAGTGAATCAATCGTGAGTACAGGGGCAAAAACGCAGCAGTGATAGGATTGGAGAGTTTTGGTGAGCAAATGAAGACCCTTTGAAGTCATATTGCATGGTACCCATTCCACGGGTCTCAACTCTCCAGGTTTAAGGGATTCTTCCTTCAGCTAAAACATGCATGAGGAACCCAGAGTATGATCAACCGTGTGATCGGGAGACGTGTTGAAATATGTCTCAGTTCTCGTCCCCTGGTACTCGGGTGCAACATTCCAGATGCTTTACTAACACTCTCCCGACTTGGAGAGTCAGTGCCTTTAACCTCCTGTTTGGCCCAGTTTGCAAATTCCGCGGAAGATGAACAGGAATAGGGAGAACCAATGAGAGACTAGCTGGAGGTGTCTGGACGGGAAAATTTAACTCTCATTTCCCACCAGGAAGAGGAATTAACCAAAGGCTCAGCGTGCCATGCCGGAACCAGATTAGGGCCTGAAGCAATCCTGCGGTGTTGCGGCCAGCTCACAAGAAAGCGAGTTGAAGAAAGGAGCTCAGGGGCACTGTAATTCACAAACCTGCAGAGTTATAAATGACAGCTATCATCCAAAAATATACTGAAGTAAGGCTGCCAAGAGGACTTGAAAGCCGGGCAGAATTGCAGGAAACCGATTTCAGGAGGTAGACTGGAATTGCATTTAAAGCATAGGAAAAGAGGCAGAAGGTCGACAATGATGCACTTGGCCAAAAAGGGCGTATGCGTTTTTTCCTGAATATATTCAGGAAAAAACGCATACGCCCTTTTTGGCCAACCAAGCAAGCTTGCAAAGGAAATCTGCACTACAATGAAGTCTCAATTCCGCCCCGTCAAAAGGGCCATCTGAAAAAAGTGTAAAATCCAGAAAGGCAGGACAGGCCATGGAGAACTGGGAGCCTTGTTATGCTGATGGGCGGGATGTAAATTGCCAACAGCCACTCGGGAGAAGTGTATGGTGTTTCCTGAAACATCTAAAAAACAAAGCAACAGAGCCTAGGGCACTTCCACTTATGGTCCTGCAGCTTAGGGAAATTAAAATCAAAAAGACACAGCCACCCCAAAGTTTGGGATGGCTCTGTTTACAAGAAACTCGTTTACGGTACAAGTTCAATATCGCATAAAGCGAAAAATGGATAAAGAAGTTGTGGTACTTACGTACAATGCAATATCACTCAGCAATGACATCTATGTCATCAGGCCCATAGCAGCATAATGAGTGGATTCAGGTATGATGATTCTAACTGAAATAAGTCACACAGAAAAAGAAACATCATAAGATATCACTCATACACGGAATGTAAACTTGGCTACACAGGAACTGAATTTCAAAACAGAACATGGTCCCAAATTTAGAAAACCAACTTATGCTTGCTTAAGGGGAAAGGTGAGTTGGGGTGCTGCATAAAACCAGAGATTGAAATGAGCACAGATAAAGTTCCTTAAGCCAAATATGTAATAGACAAGAGCTACTCCTTGCTCAACGAAATGGACTCAAAACCCCATATTAAATGCCTAATAATGTACCTGACTAGTAAGTATCTTAAAACCTATGGATTGCTATGTCTCTGAAAGTGAATCAATCGTGAGTACAGGGGCAAAAACGCAGCAGTGATAGGATTGGAGAGTTTTGGTGAGCAAATGAAGACCCTTTGAAGTCATATTGCATGGTACCCATTCCACGGGTCTCAACTCTCCAGGTTTAAGGGATTCTTCCTTCAGCTAAAACATGCATGTGGAACCCAGAGTATGATCAACCGTGTGATCGGGAGACGTGTTGAAATATGTCTCAGTTCTCGTCCCCTGGTACTCGGGTGCAACCTTCCAGATGCTTTACTAACACTCTCCCGACTTGGAGAGTCAGTGCCTTTAACCTCCTGTTTGGCCCAGTTTGCAAATTCCGCGGAAGATGAACAGGAATAGGGAGAACCAATGAGAGACTAGCTGGAGGTGTCTGGACGGGAAAATTTAACTCTCATTTCCCACCAGGAAGAGGAATTAACCAAAGGCTCAGTGTGCCATGCCGGAACCAGATTAGGGCCTGAAGCAATCCTGCAGTGTTGCGGCCAGCTCACAAGAAAGCGAGTTGAAGAAAGGAGCTCAGGGGCACTGTAATTCACAAACCTGCAGAGTTATAAATGACAGCTATCATCCAAAAATATACTGAAGTAAGGCTGCCAAGAGGACTTGAAAGCCGGGCAGAATTGCAGGAAACCGATTTCAGGAGGTAGACTGGAATTGCATTTAAAGCATAGGAAAAGAGGCAGAAGGTCGACAATGATGCACTTGGCCAAAAAGGGCGTATGCGTTTTTTCCTGAATATATTCAGGAAAAAACGCATACGCCCTTTTTGGCCAACCAAGCAAGCTTGCAAAGGAAATCTGCACTACAATGAAGTCTCACTTCCCCCCCGTCAAAAGGGCCATCTGAAAAAAGTGTAAAATCCAGAAAGGCAGGACAGGCCATGGAGAACTGGGAGCCTTGTTATGCTGATGGGCGGGATGTAAATTGCCAACAGCCACTCGGGAGAAGTGTATGGTGTTTCCTGAAACATCTAAAAAACAAAGCAACAGAGCCTAGGGCACTTCCACTTATGGTCCTATAGCTTAGGGAAATTAAAATCAAAAAGACACAGCCACCCCAAAGCTTGGGATGGCTCTGTTTACAAGAAACTCATTTACGGTACAAGTTCAATATCGCATAAAGCGAAAAATGGATAAAGAAGTTGTGGTACTTACGTACAATGCAATATCACTCAGCAATGACATCTATGTCATCAGGCCCATAGCAGCATAATGAGTGGATTCAGGTATGATGATTCTAACTGAAATAAGTCACACAGAAAAAGAAACATCATAAGATATCACTAATACACGGAATGTAAACTTGGCTACACAGGAACTGAATTTCAAAACAGAACATGGTCCCAAATTTAGAAAATCAACTTATGCTTGCTTAAGGGGAAAGGTGAGTTGGGGTGCTGCATAAAACCAGAGATTGAAATGAGCACAGATAAAGTTCCTTAAGCCAAATATGTAATAGACAAGAGCTACTCCTTGCTCAACGAAATGGACTCAAAACCCCATATTAAACGCCTAATAATGTACCTGACTAGTAAGTATCTTAAAACCTATGGATTGCTATGTCTCTGAAAGTGAATCAATCGTGAGTACAGGGGCAGAAACGCAGCAGTGATAGGATTGGAGAGTTTTGGTGAGCAAATGAAGACCCTTTGAAGTCATATTGCATGGTACCCATTCCACGGGTCTCAACTCTCCAGGTTTAAGGGATTCTTCCTTCAGCTAAAACATGCATGTGGAACCCAGAGTATGATCAACCGTGTGATCGGGAGACGTGTTGAAATATGTCTCAGTTCTCGTCCCCTGGTACTCGGGTGCAACCTTCCAGATGCTTTACTAACACTCTCCCGACTTGGAGAGTCAGTGCCTTTAACCTCCTGTTTGGCCCAGTTTGCAAATTCCGCGGAAGATGAACAGGAATAGGGAGAACCAATGAGAGACTAGCTGGAGGTGTCTGGACGGGAAAATTTAACTCTCATTTCCCACCAGGAAGAGGAATTAACCAAAGGCTCAGTGTGCCATGCCGGAACCAGATTAGGGCCTGAAGCAATCCTGCTGTGTTGCGGCCAGCTCACAAGAAAGCGAGTTGAAGAAAGGAGCTCAGGGGCACTGTAATTCACAAACCTGCAGAGTTATAAATGACAGCTATCATCCAAAAATATACTGAAGTAAGGCTGCCAAGAGGACTTGAAAGCCGGGCAGAATTGCAGGAAACCGATTTCAGGAGGTAGACTGGAATTGCATTTAAAGCATAGGAAAAGAGGCAGAAGGTCGACAATGATGCACTTGGCCAAAAAGGGCGTATGCGTTTTTTCCTGAATATATTCAGGAAAAAACGCATACGCCCTTTTTGGCCAACCAAGCAAGCTTGCAAAGGAAATCTGCACTACAATGAAGTCTCACTTCCCCCCCGTCAAAAGGGCCATCTGAAAAAAGTGTAAAATCCAGAAAGGCAGGACAGGCCATGGAGAACTGGGAGCCTTGTTATGCTGATGGGCGGGATGTAAATTGCCAACAGCCACTCGGGAGAAGTGTATGGTGTTTCCTGAAACATCTAAAAAACAAAGCAACAGAGCCTAGGGCACTTCCACTTATGGTCCTATAGCTTAGGGAAATTAAAATCAAAAAGACACAGCCACCCCAAAGCTTGGGATGGCTCTGTTTACAAGAAACTCATTTACGGTACAAGTTCAATATCGCATAAAGCGAAAAATGGATAAAGAAGTTGTGGTACTTACGTACAATGCAATATCACTCAGCAATGACATCTATGTCATCAGGCCCATAGCAGCATAATGAGTGGATTCAGGTATGATGATTCTAACTGAAATAAGTCACACAGAAAAAGAAACATCATAAGATATCACTAATACACGGAATGTAAACTTGGCTACACAGGAACTGAATTTCAAAACAGAACATGGTCCCAAATTTAGAAAATCAACTTATGCTTGCTTAAGGGGAAAGGTGAGTTGGGGTGCTGCATAAAACCAGAGATTGAAATGAGCACAGATAAAGTTCCTTAAGCCAAATATGTAATAGACAAGAGCTACTCCTTGCTCAACGAAATGGACTCAAAACCCCATATTAAACGCCTAATAATGTACCTGACTAGTAAGTATCTTAAAACCTATGGATTGCTATGTCTCTGAAAGTGAATCAATCGTGAGTACAGGGGCAGAAACGCAGCAGTGATAGGATTGGAGAGTTTTGGTGAGCAAATGAAGACCCTTTGAAGTCATATTGCATGGTACCCATTCCACGGGTCTCAACTCTCCAGGTTTAAGGGATTCTTCCTTCAGCTAAAACATGCATGTGGAACCCAGAGTATGATCAACCGTGTGATCGGGAGACGTGTTGAAATATGTCTCAGTTCTCGTCCCCTGGTACTCGGGTGCAACATTCCAGATGCTTTACTAACACTCTCCCGACTTGGAGAGTCAGTGCCTTTAACCTCCTGTTTGGCCCAGTTTGCAAATTCCGCGGAAGATGAACAGGAATAGGGAGAACCAATGAGAGACTAGCTGGAGGTGTCTGGACGGGAAAATTTAACTCTCATTTCCCACCAGGAAGAGGAATTAACCAAAGGCTCAGCGTGCCATGCCGGAACCAGATTAGGGCCTGAAGCAATCCTGCGGTGTTGCGGCCAGCTCACAAGAAAGCGAGTTGAAGAAAGGAGCTCAGGGGCACTGTAATTCACAAACCTGCAGAGTTATAAATGACAGCTATCATCCAAAAATATACTGAAGTAAGGCTGCCAAGAGGACTTGAAAGCCGGGCAGAATTGCAGGAAACCGATTTCAGGAGGTAGACTGGAATTGCATTTAAAGCATAGGAAAAGAGGCAGAAGGTCGACAATGATGCACTTGGCCAAAAAGGGCGTATGCGTTTTTTCCTGAATATATTCAGGAAAAAACGCATACGCCCTTCTTGGTCAACCAAGCAAGCTTGCAAAGGAAATCTGCACTACAATGAAGTCTCACTTCCCCCCCGTCAAAAGGGCCATCTGAAAAAAGTGTAAAATCCAGAAAGGCAGGACAGGCCATGGAGAACTGGGAGCCTTGTCATGCTGATGGGCGGGATGTAACTTGCCAACAGCCACTCGGGAGAAGTGTATGGTGTTTCCTGAAACATCTAAAAAACAAAGCAACAGAGCCTAGGGCACTTCCACTTATGGTCCTATAGCTTAGGGAAATTAAAATCAAAAAGACACAGCCACCCCAAAGTTTGGGATGGCTCTGTTTACAAGAAACTCGTTTACGGTACAAGTTCAATATCGCATAAAGCTAAAAATGGATAAAGAAGTTGTGGTACTTACGTACAATGCAATATCACTCAGCAATGACATCTATGTCATCAAGCTCATAGCAGCATAATGAGTGGATTCAGGTATGATGATTCTAACTGAAATAAGTCACACAGAAAAAGAAACATCATAAGATATCACTAATACACGGAATGTAAACTTGGCTACACAAGAACTGAATTTGAAAACAGAACATGGTCCCAAATTTAGAAAACCAACTTATGCTTGCTTAAGGGGAAAGGTGAGTTGGGGTGCTGCATAAAACCAGAGATTGAAATGAGCACAGATAAAGTTCCTTAAGCCAAATATGTAATAGACAAGAGCTACTCCTTGCTCAACGAAATGGACTCAAAACCCCATATTAAACGCCTAATAATGTACCTGACTAGTAAGTATCTTAAAACCTATGGATTGCTATGTCTCTGAAAGTGAATCAATCGTGAGTACAGGGGCAAAAACGCAGCAGTGATAGGATTGGAGAGTTTTGGTGAGCAAATGAAGACCCTTTGAAGTCATATTGCATGGTACCCATTCCACGGGTCTCAACTCTCCAGGTTTAAGGGATTCTTCCTTCAGCTAAAACATGCATGTGGAACCCAGAGTATGATCAACCGTGTGATCGGGAGACGTGTTGAAATATGTCTCAGTTCTCGTCCCCTGGTACTCGGGTGCAACATTCCAGATGCTTTACTAACACTCTCCCGACTTGGAGAGTCAGTGCCTTTAACCTCCTGTTTGGCCCAGTTTGCAAATTCCGCGGAAGATGAACAGGAATAGGGAGAACCAATGAGAGACTAGCTGGAGGTGTCTGGACGGGAAAATTTAACTCTCATTTCCCACCAGGAAGAGGAATTAACCAAAGGCTCAGCGTGCCATGCCGGAACCAGATTAGGGCCTGAAGCAATCCTGCGGTGTTGGGGCCAGCTCACAAGAAAGCGAGTTGAAGAAAGGAGCTCAGGGGCACTGTAATTCACAAACCTGCAGAGTTATAAATGACAGCTATCATCCAAAAATATACTGAAGTAAGGCTGCCAAGAGGACTTGAAAGCCGGGCAGAATTGCAGGAAACCGATTTCAGGAGGTAGACTGGAATTGCATTTAAAGCATAGGAAAAGAGGCAGAAGGTCGACAATGATGCACTTGGCCAAAAAGGGCGTATGCGTTTTTTCCTGAATATATTCAGGAAAAAACGCATACGCCCTTTTTGGCCAACCAAGCAAGCTTGCAAAGGAAATCTGCACTACAATGAAGTCTCACTTCCCCCCCGTCAAAAGGGCCATCTGAAAAAAGTGTAAAATCCAGAAAGGCAGGACAGGCCATGGAGAACTGGGAGCCTTTTTATGCTGATGGGCGGGATGTAACTTGCCAACAGCCACTCGGGAGAAGTGTATGGTGTTTCCTGAAACATCTAAAAAACAAAGCAACAGAGCCTAGGGCACTTCCACTTATGGTCCTATAGCTTAGGGAAATTAAAATCAAAAAGACACAGCCACCCCAAAGTTTGGGATGGCTCTGTTTACAAGAAACTCGTTTACGGTACAAGTTCAATATCGCATAAAGCGAAAAATGGATAAAGAAGGTGTGGTACTTACGTACAATGCAATATCACTCAGCAATGACATCTATGTCATCAGGCCCATAGCAGCATAATGAGTGGATTCAGGTATGATGATTCTAACTGAAATAAGTCACACAGAAAAAGAAACATCATAAGATATCACTAATACACGGAATGTAAACTTGGCTACACAGGAACTGAATTTCAAAACAGAACATGGTCCCAAATTTAGAAAATCAACTTATGCTTGCTTAAGGGGAAAGGTGAGTTGGGGTGCTGCATAAAACCAGAGATTGAAATGAGCACAGATAAAGTTCCTTAAGCCAAATATGTAATAGACAAGAGCTACTCCTTGCTCAACGAAATGGACTCAAAACCCCATATTAAACGCCTAATAATGTACCTGACTAGTAAGTATCTTAAAACCTATGGATTGCTATGTCTCTGAAAGTGAATCAATCGTGAGTACAGGGGCAAAAACGCAGCAGTGATAGGATTGGAGAGTTTTGGTGAGCAAATGAAGACCCTTTGAAGTCATATTGCATGGTACCCATTCCACGGGTCTCAACTCTCCAGGTTTAAGGGATTCTTCCTTCAGCTAAAACATGCATGTGGAACCCAGAGTATGATCAACCGTGTGATCGGGAGACGTGTTGAAATATGTCTCAGTTCTCGTCCCCTGGTACTCGGGTGCAACATTCCAGATGCTTTACTAACACTCTCCTGACTTGGAGAGTCAGTGCCTTTAACCTCCTGTTTGGCCCAGTTTGCAAATTCTGCGGAAGATGAACAGGAATAGGGAGAACCAATGAGAGACTAGCTGGAGGTGTCTGGACGGGAAAATTTAACTCTCATTCCCCACCAGGAAGAGGAATTAACCAAAGGCTCAGCGTGCCATGCCGGAACCAGATTAGGGCCTGAAGCAATCCTGCGGTGTTGCGGCCAGCTCACAAGAAAGCGAGTTGAAGAAAGGAGCTCAGGGGCACTGTAATTCACAAACCTGCAGAGTTATAAATGACAGCTATCATCCAAAAATATACTGAAGTAAGGCTGCCAAGAGGACTTGAAAGCCGGGCAGAATTGCAGGAAACCGATTTCAGGAGGTAGACTGGAATTGCATTTAAAGCATAGGAAAAGAGGCAGAAGGTCGACAATGATGCACTTGGCCAAAAAGGGCGTATGCGTTTTTTCCTGAATACATTCAGGAAAAAACGCATACGCCCTTTTTGGCCAACCAAGCAAGCTTGCAAAGGAAATCTGCACTACAATGAAGTCTCACTTCCCCCCCATCAAAAGGGCCATCTGAAAAAAGTGTAAAATCCAGAAAGGCAGGACAGGCCATGGAGAACTGGGAGCCTTGTTATGCTGATGGGCGGGATGTAAATTGCCAACAGCCACTCGGGAGAAGTGTATGGTGTTTCCTGAAACATCTAAAAAACAAAGCAACAGAGCCTAGGGCACTTCCACTTATGGTCCTGCAGCTTAGGGAAATTAAAATCAAAAAGACACAGCCACCCCAAAGTTTGGGATGGCTCTGTTTACAAGAAACTCGTTTACGGTACAAGTTCAATATCGCATAAAGCGAAAAATGGATAAAGAAGTTGTGGTACTTACGTACAATGCAATATCACTCAGCAATGACATCTATGTCATCAGGCCCATAGCAGCATAATGAGTGGATTCAGGTATGATGATTCTAACTGAAATAAGTCACACAGAAAAAGAAACATCATAAGATATCACTAATACACGGAATGTAAACTTGGCTACACAGGAACTGAATTTCAAAACAGAACATGGTCCCAAATTTAGAAAATCAACTTATGCTTGCTTAAGGGGAAAGGTGAGTTGGGGTGCTGCATAAAACCAGAGATTGAAATGAGCACAGATAAAGTTCCTTAAGCCAAATATGTAATAGACAAGAGCTACTCCTTGCTCAACGAAATGGACTCAAAACCCCATATTAAACGCCTAAGAATGTACCTGACTAGTAAGTATCTTAAAACCTATGGATTGCTATGTCTCTGAAAGTGAATCAATCGTGAGTACAGGGGCAAAAACGCAGCAGTGATAGGATTGGAGAGTTTTGGTGAGCAAATGAAGACCCTTTGAAGTCATATTGCATGGTACCCATTCCACGGGTCTCAACTCTCCAGGTTTAAGGGATTCTTCCTTCAGCTAAAACATGCATGAGGAACCCAGAGTATGATCAACCGTGTGATCGGGAGACGTGTTGAAATATGTCTCAGTTCTCGTCCCCTGGTACTCGGGTGCAACATTCCAGATGCTTTACTAACACTCTCCCGACTTGGAGAGTCAGTGCCTTTAACCTCCTGTTTGGCCCAGTTTGCAAATTCCGCGGAAGATGAACAGGAATAGGGAGAACCAATGAGAGACTAGCTGGAGGTGTCTGGACGGGAAAATTTAACTCTCATTTCCCACCAGGAAGAGGAATTAACCAAAGGCTCAGCGTGCCATGCCGGAACCAGATTAGGGCCTGAAGCAATCCTGCGGTGTTGCGGCCAGCTCACAAGAAAGCGAGTTGAAGAAAGGAGCTCAGGGGCACTGTAATTCACAAACCTGCAGAGTTATAAATGACAGCTATCATCCAAAAATATACTGAAGTAAGGCTGCCAAGAGGACTTGAAAGCCGGGCAGAATTGCAGGAAACCGATTTCAGGAGGTAGACTGGAATTGCATTTAAAGCATAGGAAAAGAGGCAGAAGGTCGACAATGATGCACTTGGCCAAAAAGGGCGTATGCGTTTTTTCCTGAATATATTCAGGAAAAAACGCATACGCCCTTTTTGGCCAACCAAGCAAGCTTGCAAAGGAAATCTGCACTACAATGAAGTCTCAATTCCGCCCCGTCAAAAGGGCCATCTGAAAAAAGTGTAAAATCCAGAAAGGCAGGACAGGCCATGGAGAACTGGGAGCCTTGTTATGCTGATGGGCGGGATGTAAATTGCCAACAGCCACTCGGGAGAAGTGTATGGTGTTTCCTGAAACATCTAAAAAACAAAGCAACAGAGCCTAGGGCACTTCCACTTATGGTCCTGCAGCTTAGGGAAATTAAAATCAAAAAGACACAGCCACCCCAAAGTTTGGGATGGCTCTGTTTACAAGAAACTCGTTTACGGTACAAGTTCAATATCGCATAAAGCGAAAAATGGATAAAGAAGTTGTGGTACTTACGTACAATGCAATATCACTCAGCAATGACATCTATGTCATCAGGCCCATAGCAGCATAATGAGTGGATTCAGGTATGATGATTCTAACTGAAATAAGTCACACAGAAAAAGAAACATCATAAGATATCACTAATACACGGAATGTAAACTTGGCTACACAGGAACTGAATTTCAAAACAGAACATGGTCCCAAATTTAGAAAACCAACTTATGCTTGCTTAAGGGGAAAGGTGAGTTGGGGTGCTGCATAAAACCAGAGATTGAAATGAGCACAGATAAAGTTCCTTAAGCCAAATATGTAATAGACAAGAGCTACTCCTTGCTCAACGAAATGGACTCAAAACCCCATATTAAACGCCTAATAATGTACCTGACTAGTAAGTATCTTAAAACCTATGGATTGCTATGTCTCTGAAAGTGAATCAATCGTGAGTACAGGGGCAAAAACGCAGCAGTGATAGGATTGGAGAGTTTTGGTGAGCAAATGAAGACCCTTTGAAGTCATATTGCATGGTACCCATTCCACGGGTCTCAACTCTCCAGGTTTAAGGGATTCTTCCTTCAGCTAAAACATGCATGTGGAACCCAGAGTATGATCAACCGTGTGATCGGGAGACGTGTTGAAATATGTCTCAGTTCTCGTCCCCTGGTACTCGGGTGCAACATTCCAGATGCTTTACTAACACTCTCCCGACTTGGAGAGTCAGTGCCTTTAACCTCCTGTTTGGCCCAGTTTGCAAATTCCGCGGAAGATGAACAGGAATAGGGAGAACCAATGAGAGACTAGCTGGAGGTGTCTGGACGGGAAAATTTAACTCTCATTTCCCACCAGGAAGAGGAATTAACCAAAGGCTCAGTGTGCCATGCCGGAACCAGATTAGGGCCTGAAGCAATCCTGCGGTGTTGCGGCCAGCTCACAAGAAAGCGAGTTGAAGAAAGGAGCTCAGGGGCACTGTAATTCACAAACCTGCAGAGTTATAAATGACAGCTATCATCCAAAAATATACTGAAGTAAGGCTGCCAAGAGGACTTGAAAGCCGGGCAGAATTGCAGGAAACCGATTTCAGGAGGTAGACTGGAATTGCATTTAAAGCATAGGAAAAGAGGCAGAAGGTCGACAATGATGCACTTGGCCAAAAAGGGCGTATGCGTTTTTTCCTGAATATATTCAGGAAAAAACGCATACGCCCTTTTTGGCCAACCAAGCAAGCTTGCAAAGGAAATCTGCACTACAATGAAGTCTCACTTCCCCCCCGTCAAAAGGGCCATCTGAAAAAAGTGTAAAATCCAGAAAGGCAGGACAGGCCATGGAGAACTGGGAGCCTTGTTATGCTGATGGGCGGGATGTAAATTGCCAACAGCCACTCGGGAGAAGTGTATGGTGTTTCCTGAAACATCTAAAAAACAAAGCAACAGAGCCTAGGGCACTTCCACTTATGGTCCTATAGCTTAGGGAAATTAAAATCAAAAAGACACAGCCACCCCAAAGCTTGGGATGGCTCTGTTTACAAGAAACTCGTTTACGGTACAAGTTCAATATCGCATAAAGCGAAAAATGGATAAAGAAGTTGTGGTACTTACGTACAATGCAATATCACTCAGCAATGACATCTATGTCATCAGGCCCATAGCAGCATAATGAGTGGATTCAGGTATGATGATTCTAACTGAAATAAGTCACACAGAAAAAGAAACATCATAAGATATCACTAATACACGGAATGTAAACTTGGCTACACAGGAACTGAATTTCAAAACAGAACATGGTCCCAAATTTAGAAAATCAACTTATGCTTGCTTAAGGGGAAAGGTGAGTTGGGGTGCTGCATAAAACCAGAGATTGAAATGAGCACAGATAAAGTTCCTTAAGCCAAATATGTAATAGACAAGAGCTACTCCTTGCTCAACGAAATGACTCAAAACCCCATATTAAACGCCTAATAATGTACCTGACTAGTAAGTATCTTAAAACCTATGGATTGCTATGTCTCTGAAAGTGAATCAATCGTGAGTACAGGGGCAGAAACGCAGCAGTGATAGGATTGGAGAGTTTTGGTGAGCAAATGAAGACCCTTTGAAGTCATATTGCATGGTACCCATTCCACGGGTCTCAACTCTCCAGGTTTAAGGGATTCTTCCTTCAGCTAAAACATGCATGTGGAACCCAGAGTATGATCAACCGTGTGATCGGGAGACGTGTTGAAATATGTCTCAGTTCTCGTCCCCTGGTACTCGGGTGCAACATTCCAGATGCTTTACTAACACTCTCCCGACTTGGAGAGTCAGTGCCTTTAACCTCCTGTTTGGCCCAGTTTGCAAATTCCGCGGAAGATGAACAGGAATAGGGAGAACCAATGAGAGACTAGCTGGAGGTGTCTGGACGGGAAAATTTAACTCTCATTTCCCACCAGGAAGAGGAATTAACCAAAGGCTCAGCGTGCCATGCCGGAACCAGATTAGGGCCTGAAGCAATCCTGCGGTGTTGCGGCCAGCTCACAAGAAAGCGAGTTGAAGAAAGGAGCTCAGGGGCACTGTAATTCACAAACCTGCAGAGTTATAAATGACAGCTATCATCCAAAAATATACTGAAGTAAGGCTGCCAAGAGGACTTGAAAGCCGGGCAGAATTGCAGGAAACCGATTTCAGGAGGTAGACTGGAATTGCATTTAAAGCATAGGAAAAGAGGCAGAAGGTCGACAATGATGCACTTGGCCAAAAAGGGCGTATGCGTTTTTTCCTGAATATATTCAGGAAAAAACGCATACGCCCTTTTTGGCCAACCAAGCAAGCTTGCAAAGGAAATCTGCACTACAATGAAGTCTCAATTCCGCCCCGTCAAAAGGGCCATCTGAAAAAAGTGTAAAATCCAGAAAGGCAGGACAGGCCATGGAGAACTGGGAGCCTTGTTATGCTGATGGGCGGGATGTAAATTGCCAACAGCCACTCGGGAGAAGTGTATGGTGTTTCCTGAAACATCTAAAAAACAAAGCAACAGAGCCTAGGGCACTTCCACTTATGGTCCTGCAGCTTAGGGAAATTAAAATCAAAAAGACACAGCCACCCCAAAGTTTGGGATGGCTCTGTTTACAAGAAACTCGTTTACGGTACAAGTTCAATATCGCATAAAGCGAAAAATGGATAAAGAAGTTGTGGTACTTACGTACAATGCAATATCACTCAGCAATGACATCTATGTCATCAGGCCCATAGCAGCATAATGAGTGGATTCAGGTATGATGATTCTAACTGAAATAAGTCACACAGAAAAAGAAACATCATAAGATATCACTAATACACGGAATGTAAACTTGGCTACACAGGAACTGAATTTCAAAACAGAACATGGTCCCAAATTTAGAAAACCAACTTATGCTTGCTTAAGGGGAAAGGTGAGTTGGGGTGCTGCATAAAACCAGAGATTGAAATGAGCACAGATAAAGTTCCTTAAGCCAAATATGTAATAGACAAGAGCTACTCCTTGCTCAACGAAATGGACTCAAAACCCCATATTAAACGCCTAATAATGTACCTGACTAGTAAGTATCTTAAAACCTATGGATTGCTATGTCTCTGAAAGTGAATCAATCGTGAGTACAGGGGCAAAAACGCAGCAGTGATAGGATTGGAGAGTTTTGGTGAGCAAATGAAGACCCTTTGAAGTCATATTGCATGGTACCCATTCCACGGGTCTCAACTCTCCAGGTTTAAGGGATTCTTCCTTCAGCTAAAACATGCATGTGGAACCCAGAGTATGATCAACCGTGTGATCGGGAGACGTGTTGAAATATGTCTCAGTTCTCGTCCCCTGGTACTCGGGTGCAACATTCCAGATGCTTTACTAACACTCTCCCGACTTGGAGAGTCAGTGCCTTTAACCTCCTGTTTGGCCCAGTTTGCAAATTCCGCGGAAGATGAACAGGAATAGGGAGAACCAATGAGAGACTAGCTGGAGGTGTCTGGACGGGAAAATTTAACTCTCATTTCCCACCAGGAAGAGGAATTAACCAAAGGCTCAGTGTGCCATGCCGGAACCAGATTAGGGCCTGAAGCAATCCTGCGGTGTTGCGGCCAGCTCACAAGAAAGCGAGTTGAAGAAAGGAGCTCAGGGGCACTGTAATTCACAAACCTGCAGAGTTATAAATGACAGCTATCATCCAAAAATATACTGAAGTAAGGCTGCCAAGAGGACTTGAAAGCCGGGCAGAATTGCAGGAAACCGATTTCAGGAGGTAGACTGGAATTGCATTTAAAGCATAGGAAAAGAGGCAGAAGGTCGACAATGATGCACTTGGCCAAAAAGGGCGTATGCGTTTTTTCCTGAATATATTCAGGAAAAAACGCATACGCCCTTTTTGGCCAACCAAGCAAGCTTGCAAAGGAAATCTGCACTACAATGAAGTCTCACTTCCCCCCCGTCAAAAGGGCCATCTGAAAAAAGTGTAAAATCCAGAAAGGCAGGACAGGCCATGGAGAACTGGGAGCCTTGTTATGCTGATGGGCGGGATGTAAATTGCCAACAGCCACTCGGGAGAAGTGTATGGTGTTTCCTGAAACATCTAAAAAACAAAGCAACAGAGCCTAGGGCACTTCCACTTATGGTCCTATAGCTTAGGGAAATTAAAATCAAAAAGACACAGCCACCCCAAAGCTTGGGATGGCTCTGTTTACAAGAAACTCGTTTACGGTACAAGTTCAATATCGCATAAAGCGAAAAATGGATAAAGAAGTTGTGGTACTTACGTACAATGCAATATCACTCAGCAATGACATCTATGTCATCAGGCCCATAGCAGCATAATGAGTGGATTCAGGTATGATGATTCTAACTGAAATAAGTCACACAGAAAAAGAAACATCATAAGATATCACTAATACACGGAATGTAAACTTGGCTACACAGGAACTGAATTTCAAAACAGAACATGGTCCCAAATTTAGAAAATCAACTTATGCTTGCTTAAGGGGAAAGGTGAGTTGGGGTGCTGCATAAAACCAGAGATTGAAATGAGCACAGATAAAGTTCCTTAAGCCAAATATGTAATAGACAAGAGCTACTCCTTGCTCAACGAAATGACTCAAAACCCCATATTAAACGCCTAATAATGTACCTGACTAGTAAGTATCTTAAAACCTATGGATTGCTATGTCTCTGAAAGTGAATCAATCGTGAGTACAGGGGCAGAAACGCAGCAGTGATAGGATTGGAGAGTTTTGGTGAGCAAATGAAGACCCTTTGAAGTCATATTGCATGGTACCCATTCCACGGGTCTCAACTCTCCAGGTTTAAGGGATTCTTCCTTCAGCTAAAACATGCATGTGGAACCCAGAGTATGATCAACCGTGTGATCGGGAGACGTGTTGAAATATGTCTCAGTTCTCGTCCCCTGGTACTCGGGTGCAACATTCCAGATGCTTTACTAACACTCTCCCGACTTGGAGAGTCAGTGCCTTTAACCTCCTGTTTGGCCCAGTTTGCAAATTCCGCGGAAGATGAACAGGAATAGGGAGAACCAATGAGAGACTAGCTGGAGGTGTCTGGACGGGAAAATTTAACTCTCATTTCCCACCAGGAAGAGGAATTAACCAAAGGCTCAGCGTGCCATGCCGGAACCAGATTAGGGCCTGAAGCAATCCTGCGGTGTTGGGGCCAGCTCACAAGAAAGCGAGTTGAAGAAAGGAGCTCAGGGGCACTGTAATTCACAAACCTGCAGAGTTATAAATGACAGCTATCATCCAAAAATATACTGAAGTAAGGCTGCCAAGAGGACTTGAAAGCCGGGCAGAATTGCAGGAAACCGATTTCAGGAGGTAGACTGGAATTGCATTTAAAGCATAGGAAAAGAGGCAGAAGGTCGACAATGATGCACTTGGCCAAAAAGGGCGTATGCGTTTTTTCCTGAATATATTCAGGAAAAAACGCATACGCCCTTTTTGGCCAACCAAGCAAGCTTGCAAAGGAAATCTGCACTACAATGAAGTCTCAATTCCGCCCCGTCAAAAGGGCCATCTGAAAAAAGTGTAAAATCCAGAAAGGCAGGACAGGCCATGGAGAACTGGGAGCCTTGTTATGCTGATGGGCGGGATGTAAATTGCCAACAGCCACTCGGGAGAAGTGTATGGTGTTTCCTGAAACATCTAAAAAACAAAGCAACAGAGCCTAGGGCACTTCCACTTATGGTCCTGCAGCTTAGGGAAATTAAACTCAAAAAGACACAGCCACCCCAAAGTTTGGGATGGCTCTGTTTACAAGAAACTCGTTTACGGTACAAGTTCAATATCGCATAAAGCGAAAAATGGATAAAGAAGTTGTGGTACTTACGTACAATGCAATATCACTCAGCAATGACATCTATGTCATCAGGCCCATAGCAGCATAATGAGTGGATTCAGGTATGATGATTCTAACTGAAATAAGTCACACAGAAAAAGAAACATCATAAGATATCACTAATACACGGAATGTAAACTTGGCTACACAGGAACTGAATTTCAAAACAGAACATGGTCCCAAATTTAGAAAACCAACTTATGCTTGCTTAAGGGGAAAGGTGAGTTGGGGTGCTGCATAAAACCAGAGATTGAAATGAGCACAGATAAAGTTCCTTAAGCCAAATATGTAATAGACAAGAGCTACTCCTTGCTCAACGAAATGGACTCAAAACCCCATATTAAACGC
The DNA here is from genome assembly GCF_937001465.1 of Orcinus orca. Classification (NCBI taxonomy): domain Eukaryota; kingdom Metazoa; phylum Chordata; class Mammalia; order Artiodactyla; family Delphinidae; genus Orcinus; species Orcinus orca. Next base: position 189,677 of record NW_026043739.1, on the reverse strand, counting down.
CTAATAATGTACCTGACTAGTAAGTATCTTAAAACCTATGGATTGCTATGTCTCTGAAAGTGAATCAATCGTGAGTACAGGGGCAAAAACGCAGCAGTGATAGGATTGGAGAGTTTTGGTGAGCAAATGAAGACCCTTTGAAGTCATATTGCATGGTACCCATTCCACGGGTCTCAACTCTCCAGGTTTAAGGGATTCTTCCTTCAGCTAAAACATGCATGTGGAACCCAGAGTATGATCAACCGTGTGATCGGGAGACGTGTTGAAATATGTCTCAGTTCTCGTCCCCTGGTACTCGGGTGCAACATTCCAGATGCTTTACTAACACTCTCCCGACTTGGAGAGTCAGTGCCTTTAACCTCCTGTTTGGCCCAGTTTGCAAATTCCGCGGAAGATGAACAGGAATAGGGAGAACCAATGAGAGACTAGCTGGAGGTGTCTGGACGGGAAAATTTAACTCTCATTTCCCACCAGGAAGAGGAATTAACCAAAGGCTCAGTGTGCCATGCCGGAACCAGATTAGGGCCTGAAGCAATCCTGCGGTGTTGCGGCCAGCTCACAAGAAAGCGAGTTGAAGAAAGGAGCTCAGGGGCACTGTAATTCACAAACCTGCAGAGTTATAAATGACAGCTATCATCCAAAAATATACTGAAGTAAGGCTGCCAAGAGGACTTGAAAGCCGGGCAGAATTGCAGGAAACCGATTTCAGGAGGTAGACTGGAATTGCATTTAAAGCATAGGAAAAGAGGCAGAAGGTCGACAATGATGCACTTGGCCAAAAAGGGCGTATGCGTTTTTTCCTGAATATATTCAGGAAAAAACGCATACGCCCTTTTTGGCCAACCAAGCAAGCTTGCAAAGGAAATCTGCACTACAATGAAGTCTCACTTCCCCCCCGTCAAAAGGGCCATCTGAAAAAAGTGTAAAATCCAGAAAGGCAGGACAGGCCATGGAGAACTGGGAGCCTTGTTATGCTGATGGGCGGGATGTAAATTGCCAACAGCCACTCGGGAGAAGTGTATGGTGTTTCCTGAAACATCTAAAAAACAAAGCAACAGAGCCTAGGGCACTTCCACTTATGGTCCTATAGCTTAGGGAAATTAAAATCAAAAAGACACAGCCACCCCAAAGCTTGGGATGGCTCTGTTTACAAGAAACTCGTTTACGGTACAAGTTCAATATCGCATAAAGCGAAAAATGGATAAAGAAGTTGTGGTACTTACGTACAATGCAATATCACTCAGCAATGACATCTATGTCATCAGGCCCATAGCAGCATAATGAGTGGATTCAGGTATGATGATTCTAACTGAAATAAGTCACACAGAAAAAGAAACATCATAAGATATCACTAATACACGGAATGTAAACTTGGCTACACAGGAACTGAATTTCAAAACAGAACATGGTCCCAAATTTAGAAAATCAACTTATGCTTGCTTAAGGGGAAAGGTGAGTTGGGGTGCTGCATAAAACCAGAGATTGAAATGAGCACAGATAAAGTTCCTTAAGCCAAATATGTAATAGACAAGAGCTACTCCTTGCTCAACGAAATGGACTCAAAACCCCATATTAAACGCCTAATAATGTACCTGACTAGTAAGTATCTTAAAACCTATGGATTGCTATGTCTCTGAAAGTGAATCAATCGTGAGTACAGGGGCAGAAACGCAGCAGTGATAGGATTGGAGAGTTTTGGTGAGCAAATGAAGACCCTTTGAAGTCATATTGCATGGTACCCATTCCACGGGTCTCAACTCTCCAGGTTTAAGGGATTCTTCCTTCAGCTAAAACATGCATGTGGAACCCAGAGTATGATCAACCGTGTGATCGGGAGACGTGTTGAAATATGTCTCAGTTCTCGTCCCCTGGTACTCGGGTGCAACATTCCAGATGCTTTACTAACACTCTCCCGACTTGGAGAGTCAGTGCCTTTAACCTCCTGTTTGGCCCAGTTTGCAAATTCCGCGGAAGATGAACAGGAATAGGGAGAACCAATGAGAGACTAGCTGGAGGTGTCTGGACGGGAAAATTTAACTCTCATTTCCCACCAGGAAGAGGAATTAACCAAAGGCTCAGCATGCCATGCCGGAACCAGATTAGGGCCTGAAGCAATCCTGCGGTGTTGGGGCCAGCTCACAAGAAAGCGAGTTGAAGAAAGGAGCTCAGGGGCACTGTAATTCACAAACCTGCAGAGTTATAAATGACAGCTATCATCCAAAAATATACTGAAGTAAGGCTGCCAAGAGGACTTGAAAGCCGGGCAGAATTGCAGGAAACCGATTTCAGGAGGTAGACTGGAATTGCATTTAAAGCATAGGAAAAGAGGCAGAAGGTCGACAATGATGCACTTGGCCAAAAAGGGCGTATGCGTTTTTTCCTGAATATATTCAGGAAAAAACGCATACGCCCTTTTTGGCCAACCAAGCAAGCTTGCAAAGGAAATCTGCACTACAATGAAGTCTCACTTCCCCCCCGTCAAAAGGGCCATCTGAAAAAAGTGTAAAATCCAGAAAGGCAGGACAGGCCATGGAGAACTGGGAGCCTTGTCATGCTGATGGGCGGGATGTAACTTGCCAACAGCCACTCGGGAGAAGTGTATGGTGTTTCCTGAAACATCTAAAAAACAAAGCAACAGAGCCTAGGGCACTTCCACTTATGGTCCTATAGCTTAGGGAAATTAAAATCAAAAAGACACAGCCACCCCAAAGTTTGGGATGGCTCTGTTTACAAGAAACTCGTTTACGGTACAAGTTCAATATCGCATAAAGCGAAAAATGGATAAAGAAGTTGTGGTACTTACGTACAATGCAATATCACTCAGCAATGACATCTATGTCATCAGGCCCATAGCAGCATAATGAGTGGATTCAGGTATGATGATTCTAACTGAAATAAGTCACACAGAAAAAGAAACATCATAAGATATCACTAATACACGGAATGTAAACTTGGCTACACAGGAACTGAATTTCAAAACAGAACATGGTCCCAAATTTAGAAAATCAACTTATGCTTGCTTAAGGGGAAAGGTGAGTTGGGGTGCTGCATAAAACCAGAGATTGAAATGAGCACAGATAAAGTTCCTTAAGCCAAATATGTAATAGACAAGAGCTACTCCTTGCTCAACGAAATGGACTCAAAACCCCATATTAAACGCCTAATAATGTACCTGACTAGTAAGTATCTTAAAACCTATGGATTGCTATGTCTCTGAAAGTGAATCAATCGTGAGTACAGGGGCAAAAACGCAGCAGTGATAGGATTGGAGAGTTTTGGTGAGCAAATGAAGACCCTTTGAAGTCATATTGCATGGTACCCATTCCACGGGTCTCAACTCTCCAGGTTTAAGGGATTCTTCCTTCAGCTAAAACATGCATGTGGAACCCAGAGTATGATCAACCGTGTGATCGGGAGACGTGTTGAAATATGTCTCAGTTCTTGTCCCCTGGTACTCGGGTGCAACATTCCAGATGCTTTACTAACACTCTCCTGACTTGGAGAGTCAGTGCCTTTAACCTCCTGTTTGGCCCAGTTTGCAAATTCTGCGGAAGATGAACAGGAATAGGGAGAACCAATGAGAGACTAGCTGGAGGTGTCTGGACGGGAAAATTTAACTCTCATTCCCCACCAGGAAGAGGAATTAACCAAAGGCTCAGCGTGCCATGCCGGAACCAGATTAGGGCCTGAAGCAATCCTGCGGTGTTGCGGCCAGCTCACAAGAAAGCGAGTTGAAGAAAGGAGCTCAGGGGCACTGTAATTCACAAACCTGCAGAGTTATAAATGACAGCTATCATCCAAAAATATACTGAAGTAAGGCTGCCAAGAGGACTTGAAAGCCGGGCAGAATTGCAGGAAACCGATTTCAGGAGGTAGACTGGAATTGCATTTAAAGCATAGGAAAAGAGGCAGAAGGTCGACAATGATGCACTTGGCCAAAAAGGGCGTATGCGTTTTTTCCTGAATATATTCAGGAAAAAACGCATACGCCCTTTTTGGCCAACCAAGCAAGCTTGCAAAGGAAATCTGCACTACAATGAAGTCTCACTTCCCCCCCATCAAAAGGGCCATCTGAAAAAAGTGTAAAATCCAGAAAGGCAGGACAGGCCATGGAGAACTGGGAGCCTTGTTATGCTGATGGGCGGGATGTAAATTGCCAACAGCCACTCGGGAGAAGTGTATGGTGTTTCCTGAAACATCTAAAAAACAAAGCAACAGAGCCTAGGGCACTTCCACTTATGGTCCTGCAGCTTAGGGAAATTAAAATCAAAAAGACACAGCCACCCCAAAGTTTGGGATGGCTCTGTTTACAAGAAACTCGTTTACGGTACAAGTTCAATATCGCATAAAGCGAAAAATGGATAAAGAAGTTGTGGTACTTACGTACAATGCAATATCACTCAGCAATGACATCTATGTCATCAGGCCCATAGCAGCATAATGAGTGGATTCAGGTATGATGATTCTAACTGAAATAAGTCACACAGAAAAAGAAACATCATAAGATATCACTAATACACGGAATGTAAACTTGGCTACACAGGAACTGAATTTCAAAACAGAACATGGTCCCAAATTTAGAAAATCAACTTATGCTTGCTTAAGGGGAAAGGTGAGTTGGGGTGCTGCATAAAACCAGAGATTGAAATGAGCACAGATAAAGTTCCTTAAGCCAAATATGTAATAGACAAGAGCTACTCCTTGCTCAACGAAATGGACTCAAAACCCCATATTAAACGCCTAATAATGTACCTGACTAGTAAGTATCTTAAAACCTATGGATTGCTATGTCTCTGAAAGTGAATCAATCGTGAGTACAGGGGCAAAAACGCAGCAGTGATAGGATTGGAGAGTTTTGGTGAGCAAATGAAGACCCTTTGAAGTCATATTGCATGGTACCCATTCCACGGGTCTCAACTCTCCAGGTTTAAGGGATTCTTCCTTCAGCTAAAACATGCATGAGGAACCCAGAGTATGATCAACCGTGTGATCGGGAGACGTGTTGAAATATGTCTCAGTTCTCGTCCCCTGGTACTCGGGTGCAACATTCCAGATGCTTTACTAACACTCTCCCGACTTGGAGAGTCAGTGCCTTTAACCTCCTGTTTGGCCCAGTTTGCAAATTCCGCGGAAGATGAACAGGAATAGGGAGAACCAATGAGAGACTAGCTGGAGGTGTCTGGACGGGAAAATTTAACTCTCATTTCCCACCAGGAAGAGGAATTAACCAAAGGCTCAGCGTGCCATGCCGGAACCAGATTAGGGCCTGAAGCAATCCTGCGGTGTTGCGGCCAGCTCACAAGAAAGCGAGTTGAAGAAAGGAGCTCAGGGGCACTGTAATTCACAAACCTGCAGAGTTATAAATGACAGCTATCATCCAAAAATATACTGAAGTAAGGCTGCCAAGAGGACTTGAAAGCCGGGCAGAATTGCAGGAAACCGATTTCAGGAGGTAGACTGGAATTGCATTTAAAGCATAGGAAAAGAGGCAGAAGGTCGACAATGATGCACTTGGCCAAAAAGGGCGTATGCGTTTTTTCCTGAATATATTCAGGAAAAAACGCATACGCCCTTTTTGGCCAACCAAGCAAGCTTGCAAAGGAAATCTGCACTACAATGAAGTCTCAATTCCGCCCCGTCAAAAGGGCCATCTGAAAAAAGTGTAAAATCCAGAAAGGCAGGACAGGCCATGGAGAACTGGGAGCCTTGTTATGCTGATGGGCGGGATGTAAATTGCCAACAGCCACTCGGGAGAAGTGTATGGTGTTTCCTGAAACATCTAAAAAACAAAGCAACAGAGCCTAGGGCACTTCCACTTATGGTCCTGCAGCTTAGGGAAATTAAAATCAAAAAGACACAGCCACCCCAAAGTTTGGGATGGCTCTGTTTACAAGAAACTCGTTTACGGTACAAGTTCAATATCGCATAAAGCGAAAAATGGATAAAGAAGTTGTGGTACTTACGTACAATGCAATATCACTCAGCAATGACATCTATGTCATCAGGCCCATAGCAGCATAATGAGTGGATTCAGGTATGATGATTCTAACTGAAATAAGTCACACAGAAAAAGAAACATCATAAGATATCACTAATACACGGAATGTAAACTTGGCTACACAGGAACTGAATTTCAAAACAGAACATGGTCCCAAATTTAGAAAACCAACTTATGCTTGCTTAAGGGGAAAGGTGAGTTGGGGTGCTGCATAAAACCAGAGATTGAAATGAGCACAGATAAAGTTCCTTAAGCCAAATATGTAATAGACAAGAGCTACTCCTTGCTCAACGAAATGGACTCAAAACCCCATATTAAACGCCTAATAATGTACCTGACTAGTAAGTATCTTAAAACCTATGGACTGCTATGTCTCTGAAAGTGAATCAATCGTGAGTACAGGGGCAAAAACGCAGCAGTGATAGGATTGGAGAGTTTTGGTGAGCAAATGAAGACCCTTTGAAGTCATATTGCATGGTACCCATTCCACGGGTCTCAACTCTCCAGGTTTAAGGGATTCTTCCTTCAGCTAAAACATGCATGTGGAACCCAGAGTATGATCAACCGTGTGATCGGGAGACGTGTTGAAATATGTCTCAGTTCTCGTCCCCTGGTACTCGGGTGCAACATTCCAGATGCTTTACTAACACTCTCCCGACTTGGAGAGTCAGTGCCTTTAACCTCCTGTTTGGCCCAGTTTGCAAATTCCGCGGAAGATGAACAGGAATAGGGAGAACCAATGAGAGACTAGCTGGAGGTGTCTGGACGGGAAAATTTAACTCTCATTTCCCACCAGGAAGAGGAATTAACCAAAGGCTCAGCGTGCCATGCCGGAACCAGATTAGGGCCTGAAGCAATCCTGCGGTGTTGCGGCCAGCTCACAAGAAAGCGAGTTGAAGAAAGGAGCTCAGGGGCACTGTAATTCACAAACCTGCAGAGTTATAAATGACAGCTATCATCCAAAAATATACTGAAGTAAGGCTGCCAAGAGGACTTGAAAGCCGGGCAGAATTGCAGGAAACCGATTTCAGGAGGTAGACTGGAATTGCATTTAAAGCATAGGAAAAGAGGCAGAAGGTCGACAATGATGCACTTGTCCAAAAAGGGCGTATGCGTTTTTTCCTGAATATATTCAGGAAAAAACGCATACGCCCTTTTTGGCCAACCAAGCAAGCTTGCAAAGGAAATCTGCACTACAATGAAGTCTCACTTCCCCCCCGTCAAAAGGGCCATCTGAAAAAAGTGTAAAATCCAGAAAGGCAGGACAGGCCATGGAGAACTGGGAGCCTTGTTATGCTGATGGGCGGGATGTAAATTGCCAACAGCCACTCGGGAGAAGTGTATGGTGTTTCCTGAAACATCTAAAAAACAAAGCAACAGAGCCTAGGGCACTTCCACTTATGGTCCTATAGCTTAGGGAAATTAAAATCAAAAAGACACAGCCACCCCAAAGCTTGGGATGGCTCTGTTTACAAGAAACTCGTTTACGGTACAAGTTCAATATCGCATAAAGCGAAAAATGGATAAAGAAGTTGTGGTACTTACGTACAATGCAATATCACTCAGCAATGACATCTATGTCATCAGGCCCATAGCAGCATAATGAGTGGATTCAGGTATGATGATTCTAACTGAAATAAGTCACACAGAAAAAGAAACATCATAAGTTATCACTAATACACGGAATGTAAACTTGGCTACACAGGAACTGAATTTCAAAACAGAACATGGTCCCAAATTTAGAAAATCAACTTATGCTTGCTTAAGGGGAAAGGTGAGTTGGGGTGCTGCATAAAACCAGAGATTGAAATGAGCACAGATAAAGTTCCTTAAGCCAAATATGTAATAGACAAGAGCTACTCCTTGCTCAACGAAATGGACTCAAAACCCCATATTAAACGCCTAATAATGTACCTGACTAGTAAGTATCTTAAAACCTATGGATTGCTATGTCTCTGAAAGTGAATCAATCGTGAGTACAGGGGCAGAAACGCAGCAGTGATAGGATTGGAGAGTTTTGGTGAGCAAATGAAGACCCTTTGAAGTCATATTGCATGGTACCCATTCCACGGGTCTCAACTCTCCAGGTTTAAGGGATTCTTCCTTCAGCTAAAACATGCATGTGGAACCCAGAGTATGATCAACCGTGTGATCGGGAGACGTGTTGAAATATGTCTCAGTTCTCGTCCCCTGGTACTCGGGTGCAACATTCCAGATGCTTTACTAACACTCTCCCGACTTGGAGAGTCAGTGCCTTTAACCTCCTGTTTGGCCCAGTTTGCAAATTCCGCGGAAGATGAACAGGAATAGGGAGAACCAATGAGAGACTAGCTGGAGGTGTCTGGACGGGAAAATTTAACTCTCATTTCCCACCAGGAAGAGGAATTAACCAAAGGCTCAGCGTGCCATGCCGGAACCAGATTAGGGCCTGAAGCAATCCTGCGGTGTTGCGGCCAGCTCACAAGAAAGCGAGTTGAAGAAAGGAGCTCAGGGGCACTGTAATTCACAAACCTGCAGAGTTATAAATGACAGCTATCATCCAAAAATATACTGAAGTAAGGCTGCCAAGAGGACTTGAAAGCCGGGCAGAATTGCAGGAAACCGATTTCAGGAGGTACACTGGAATTGCATTTAAAGCATAGGAAAAGAGGCAGAAGGTCGACAATGATGCACTTGGCCAAAAAGGGCGTATGCGTTTTTTCCTGAATATATTCAGGAAAAAACGCATACGCCCTTTTTGGCCAACCAAGCAAGCTTGCAAAGGAAATCTGCACTACAATGAAGTCTCACTTCCCCCCCCCCCGTCAAAAGGGCCATCTGAAAAAAGTGTAAAATCCAGAAAGGCAGGACAGGCCATGGAGAACTGGGAGCCTTGTTATGCTGATGGGCGGGATGTAAATTGCCAACAGCCACTCGGGAGAAGTGTATGGTGTTTCCTGAAACATCTAAAAAACAAAGCAACAGAGCCTAGGGCACTTCCACTTATGGTCCTGCAGCTTAGGGAAATTAAAATCAAAAAGACACAGCCACCCCAAAGTTTGGGATGGCTCTGTTTACAAGAAACTCGTTTACGGTACAAGTTCAATATCGCATAAAGCTAAAAATGGATAAAGAAGTTGTGGTACTTACGTACAATGCAATATCACTCAGCAATGACATCTATGTCATCAAGCTCATAGCAGCATAATGAGTGGATTCAGGTATGATGATTCTAACTGAAATAAGTCACACAGAAAAAGAAACATCATAAGATATCACTAATACACGGAATGTAAACTTGGCTACACAGGAACTGAATTTCAAAACAGAACATGGTCCCAAATTTAGAAAACCAACTTATGCTTGCTTAAGGGGAAAGGTGAGTTGGGGTGCTGCATAAAACCAGAGATTGAAATGAGCACAGATAAAGTTCCTTAAGCCAAATATGTAATAGACAAGAGCTACTCCTTGCTCAACGAAATGGACTCAAAACCCCATATTAAACGCCTAATAATGTACCTGACTAGTAAGTATCTTAAAACCTATGGATTGCTATGTCTCTGAAAGTGAATCAATCGTGAGTACAGGGGCAAAAACGCAGCAGTGATAGGATTGGAGAGTTTTGGTGAGCAAATGAAGACCCTTTGAAGTCATATTGCATGGTACCCATTCCACGGGTCTCAACTCTCCAGGTTTAAGGGATTCTTCCTTCAGCTAAAACATGCATGTGGAACCCAGAGTATGATCAACCGTGTGATCGGGAGACGTGTTGAAATATGTCTCAGTTCTCGTCCCCTGGTACTCGGGTGCAACATTCCAGATGCTTTACTAACACTCTCCCGACTTGGAGAGTCAGTGCCTTTAACCTCCTGTTTGGCCCAGTTTGCAAATTCCGCGGAAGATGAACAGGAATAGGGAGAACCAATGAGAGACTAGCTGGAGGTGTCTGGACGGGAAAATTTAACTCTCATTTCCCACCAGGAAGAGGAATTAACCAAAGGCTCAGCGTGCCATGCCGGAACCAGATTAGGGCCTGAAGCAATCCTGCGGTGTTGTGGCCAGCTCACAAGAAAGCGAGTTGAAGAAAGGAGCTCAGGGGCACTGTAATTCACAAACCTGCAGAGTTATAAATGACAGCTATCATCCAAAAATATACTGAAGTAAGGCTGCCAAGAGGACTTGAAAGCCGGGCAGAATTGCAGGAAACCGATTTCAGGAGGTAGACTGGAATTGCATTTAAAGCATAGGAAAAGAGGCAGAAGGTCGACAATGATGCACTTGGCCAAAAAGGGCGTATGCGTTTTTTCCTGAATATATTCAGGAAAAAACGCATACGCCCTTTTTGGCCAACCAAGCAAGCTTGCAAAGGAAATCTGCACTACAATGAAGTCTCACTTCCCCCCGTCAAAAGGGCCATCTGAAAAAAGTGTAAAATCCAGAAAGGCAGGACAGGCCATGGAGAACTGGGAGCCTTGTTATGCTGATGGGCGGGATGTAAATTGCCAACAGCCACTCGGGAGAAGTGTATGGTGTTTCCTGAAACATCTAAAAAACAAAGCAACAGAGCCTAGGGCACTTCCACTTATGGTCCTATAGCTTAGGGAAATTAAAATCAAAAAGACACAGCCACCCCAAAGTTTGGGATGGCTCTGTTTACAAGAAACTCGTTTACGGTACAAGTTCAATATCGCATAAAGCGAAAAATGGATAAAGAAGTTGTGGTACTTACGTACAATGCAATATCACTCAGCAATTACATCTATGTCATCAGGCCCATAGCAGCATAATGAGTGCATTCAGGTATGATGATTCTAACTGAAATAAGTCACACAGAAAAAGAAACATCATAAGATATCACTAATACACGGAATGTAAACTTGGCTACACAGGAACTGAATTTGAAAACAGAACATGGTCCCAAATTTAGAAAATCAACTTATGCTTGCTTAAGGGGAAAGGTGAGTTGGGGTGCTGCATAAAACCAGAGATTGAAATGAGCACAGATAAAGTTCCTTAAGCCAAATATGTAATAGACAAGAGCTACTCCTTGCTCAACGAAATGGACTCAAAACCCCATATTAAACGCCTAATAATGTACCTGACTAGTAAGTATCTTAAAACCTATGGATTGCTATGTCTCTGAAAGTGAATCAATCGTGAGTACAGGGGCAAAAACGCAGCAGTGATAGGATTGGAGAGGTTTGGTGAGCAAATGAAGACCCTTTGAAGTCATATTGCATGGTACCCATTCCACGGGTCTCAACTCTCCAGGTTTAAGGGATTCTTCCTTCAGCTAAAACATGCATGTGGAACCCAGAGTATGATCAACCGTGTGATCGGGAGACGTGTTGAAATATGTCTCAGTTCTCGTCCCCTGGTACTCGGGTGCAACATTCCAGATGCTTTACTAACACTCTCCCGACTTGGAGAGTCAGTGCCTTTAACCTCCTGTTTGGCCCAGTTTGCAAATTCCGCGGAAGATGAACAGGAATAGGGAGAACCAATGAGAGACTAGCTGGAGGTGTCTGGACGGGAAAATTTAACTCTCATTTCCCACCAGGAAGAGGAATTAACCAAAGGCTCAGCGTGCCATGCCGGAACCAGATTAGGGCCTGAAGCAATCCTGCGGTGTTGCGGCCAGCTCACAAGAAAGCGAGTTGAAGAAAGGAGCTCAGGGGCACTGTAATTCACAAACCTGCAGAGTTATAAATGACAGCTATCATCCAAAAATATACTGAAGTAAGGCTGCCAAGAGGACTTGAAAGCCGGGCAGAATTGCAGGAAACCGATTTCAGGAGGTAGACTGGAATTGCATTTAAAGCATAGGAAAAGAGGCAGAAGGTCGACAATGATGCACTTGGCCAAAAAGGGCGTATGCGTTTTTTCCTGAATATATTCAGGAAAAAACGCATACGCCCTTTTTGGCCAACCAAGCAAGCTTGCAAAGGAAATCTGCACTACAATGAAGTCTCACTTCCCCCCCGTCAAAAGGGCCATCTGAAAAAAGTGTAAAATCCAGAAAGGCAGGACAGGCCATGGAGAACTGGGAGCCTTGTTATGCTGATGGGCGGGATGTAAATTGCCAACAGCCACTCGGGAGAAGTGTATGGTGTTTCCTGAAACATCTAAAAAACAAAGCAACAGAGCCTAGGGCACTTCCACTTATGGTCCTATAGCTTAGGGAAATTAAAATCAAAAAGACACAGCCACCCCAAAGCTTGGGATGGCTCTGTTTACAAGAAACTCGTTTACGGTACAAGTTCAATATCGCATAAAGCGAAAAATGGATAAAGAAGTTGTGGTACTTACGTACAATGCAATATCACTCAGCAATGACATCTATGTCATCAGGCCCATAGCAGCATAATGAGTGCATTCAGGTATGATGATTCTAACTGAAATAAGTCACACAGAAAAAGAAACATCATAAGATATCACTAATACACGGAATGTAAACTTGGCTACACAGGAACTGAATTTCAAAACAGAACATGGTCCCAAATTTAGAAAATCAACTTATGCTTGCTTAAGGGGAAAGGTGAGTTGGGGTGCTGCATAAAACCAGAGATTGAAATGAGCACAGATAAAGTTCCTTAAGCCAAATATGTAATAGACAAGAGCTACTCCTTGCTCAACGAAATGGACTCAAAACCCCATATTAAACGCCTAATAATGTACCTGACTAGTAAGTATCTTAAAACCTATGGATTGCTATGTCTCTGAAAGTGAATCAATCGTGAGTACAGGGGCAAAAACGCAGCAGTGATAGGATTGGAGAGTTTTGGTGAGCAAATGAAGACCCTTTGAAGTCATATTGCATGGTACCCATTCCACGGGTCTCAACTCTCCAGGTTTAAGGGATTCTTCCTTCAGCTAAAACATGCATGTGGAACCCAGAGTATGATCAACCGTGTGATCGGGAGACGTGTTGAAATATGTCTCAGTTCTCGTCCCCTGGTACTCGGGTGCAACATTCCAGATGCTTTACTAACACTCTCCCGACTTGGAGAGTCAGTGCCTTTAACCTCCTGTTTGGCCCAGTTTGCAAATTCCGCGGAAGATGAACAGGAATAGGGAGAACCAATGAGAGACTAGCTGGAGGTGTCTGGACGGGAAAATTTAACTCTCATTTCCCACCAGGAAGAGGAATTAACCAAAGGCTCAGCGTGCCATGCCGGAACCAGATTAGGGCCTGAAGCAATCCTGCGGTGTTGCGGCCAGCTCACAAGAAAGCGAGTTGAAGAAAGGAGCTCAGGGGCACTGTAATTCACAAACCTGCAGAGTTATAAATGACAGCTATCATCCAAAAATATACTGAAGTAAGGCTGCCAAGAGGACTTGAAAGCCGGGCAGAATTGCAGGAAACCGATTTCAGGAGGTAGACTGGAATTGCATTTAAAGCATAGGAAAAGAGGCAGAAGGTCGACAATGATGCACTTGGCCAAAAAGGGCGTATGCGTTTTTTCCTGAATATATTCAGGAAAAAACGCATACGCCCTTTTTGGCCAACCAAGCAAGCTTGCAAAGGAAATCTGCACTACAATGAAGTCTCAATTCCGCACCGTCAAAAGGGCCATCTGAAAAAAGTGTAAAATCCAGAAAGGCAGGACAGGCCATGGAGAACTGGGAGCCTTGTTATGCTGATGGGCGGGATGTAACTTGCCAACAGCCACTCGGGAGAAGTGTATGGTGTTTCCTGAAACATCTAAAAAACAAAGCAACAGAGCCTAGGGCACTTCCACTTATGGTCCTATAGCTTAGGGAAATTAAAATCAAAAAGACACAGCCACCCCAAAGTTTGGGATGGCTCTGTTTACAAGAAACTCGTTTACGGTACAAGTTCAATATCGCATAAAGCGAAAAATGGATAAAGAAGTTGTGGTACTTACGTACAATGCAATATCACTCAGCAATGACATCTATGTCATCAGGCCCATAGCAGCATAATGAGTGCATTCAGGTATGATGATTCTAACTGAAATAAGTCACACAGAAAAAGAAACATCATAAGATATCACTAATACACGGAATGTAAACTTGGCTACACAGGAACTGAATTTCAAAACAGAACATGGTCCCAAATTTAGAAAACCAACTTATGCTTGCTTAAGGGGAAAGGTGAGTTGGGGTGCTGCATAAAACCAGAGATTGAAATGAGCACAGATAAAGTTCCTTAAGCCAAATATGTAATAGACAAGAGCTACTCCTTGCTCAACGAAATGGACTCAAAACCCCATATTAAACGCCTAATAATGTACCTGACTAGTAAGTATCTTAAAACCTATGGATTGCTATGTCTCTGAAAGTGAATCAATCGTGAGTACAGGGGCAAAAACGCAGCAGTGATAGGATTGGAGAGTTTTGGTGAGCAAATGAAGACCCTTTGAATTCATATTGCATGGTACCCATTCCACGGGTCTCAACTCTCCAGGTTTAAGGGATTCTTCCTTCAGCTAAAACATGCATGTGGAACCCAGAGTATGATCAACCGTGTGATCGGGAGACGTGTTGAAATATGTCTCAGTTCTCGTCCCCTGGTACTCGGGTGCAACATTCCAGATGCTTTACTAACACTCTCCCGACTTGGAGAGTCAGTGCCTTTAACCTCCTGTTTGGCCCAGTTTGCAAATTCCGCGGAAGATGAACAGGAATAGGGAGAACCAATGAGAGACTAGCTGGAGGTGTCTGGACGGGAAAATTTAACTCTCATTTCCCACCAGGAAGAGGAATTAACCAAAGGCTCAGCGTGCCATGCCGGAACCAGATTAGGGCCTGAAGCAATCCTGCGGTGTTGCGGCCAGCTCACAAGAAAGCGAGTTGAAGAAAGGAGCTCAGGGGCACTGTAATTCACAAACCTGCAGAGATATAAATGACAGCTATCATCCAAAAATATACTGAAGTAAGGCTGCCAAGAGGACTTGAAAGCCGGGCAGAATTGCAGGAAACCGATTTCAGGAGGTAGACTGGAATTGCATTTAAAGCATAGGAAAAGAGGCAGAAGGTCGACAATGATGCACTTGGCCAAAAAGGGTGTATGCGTTTTTTCCTGAATATATTCAGGAAAAAACGCATACGCCCTTTTTGGCCAAACAAGCAAGCTTGCAAAGGAAATCTGCACTACAATGAAGTCTCACTTCCCCCCCGTCAAAAGGGCCATCTGAAAAAAGTGTAAAATCCAGAAAGGCAGGACAGGCCATGGAGAACTGGGAGCCTTGTTATGCTGATGGGCGGGATGTAAATTGCCAACAGCCACTCGGGAGAAGTGTATGGTGTTTCCTGAAACATCTAAAAAACAAAGCAACAGAGCCTAGGGCACTTCCACTTATGGTCCTGCAGCTTAGGGAAATTAAAATCAAAAAGACACAGCCACCCCAAAGTTTGGGATGGCTCTGTTTACAAGAAACTCGTTTACGGTACAAGTTCAATATCGCATAAAGCGAAAAATGGATAAAGAAGTTGTGGTACTTACGTACAATGCAATATCACTCAGCAATGACATCTATGTCATCAGGCCCATAGCAGCATGATGAGTGGATTCAGGTATGATGATTCTAACTGAAATAAGTCACACAGAAAAAGAAACATCATAAGATATCACTAATACACGGAATGTAAACTTGGCTACACAGGAACTGAATTTCAAAACAGAACATGGTCCCAAATTTAGAAAATCAACTTATGCTTGCTTAAGGGGAAAGGTGAGTTGGGGTGCTGCATAAAACCAGAGATTGAAATGAGCACATATAAAGTTCCTTAAGCCAAATATGTAATAGACAAGAGCTACTCCTTGCTCAACGAAATGGACTCAAAACCCCATATTAAACGCCTAATAATGTACCTGACTAGTAAGTATCTTAAAACCTATGGATTGCTATGTCTCTGAAAGTGAATCAATCGTGAGTACAGGGGCAAAAACGCAGCAGTGATAGGATTGGAGAGTTTTGGTGAGCAAATGAAGACCCTTTGAAGTCATATTGCATGGTACCCATTCCACGGGTCTCAACTCTCCAGGTTTAAGGGATTCTTCCTTCAGCTAAAGCATGCATGTGGAACCCAGAGTATGATCAACTGTGTGATTGGGAGACGTGTTGAAATATGTCTCAGTTCTCGTCCCCTGGTACTCGGGTGCAACATTCCAGATGCTTTACTAACACTCTCCCGACTTGGAGAGTCAGTGCCTTTAACCTCCTGTTTGGCCCAGTTTGCAAATTCCGCGGAAGATGAACAGGAATAGGGAGAACCAATGAGAGACTAGCTGGAGGTGTCTGGACGGGAAAATTTAACTCTCATTTCCCACCAGGAAGAGGAATTAACCAAAGGCTCAGCGTGCCATGCCGGAACCAGATTAGGGCCTGAAGCAATCCTGCGGTGTTGCGGCCAGCTCACAAGAAAGCGAGTTGAAGAAAGGAGCTCAGGGGCACTGTAATTCACAAACCTGCAGAGTTATAAATGACAGCTATCATCCAAAAATATACTGAAGTAAGGCTGCCAAGAGGATTTGAAAGCCGGGCAGAATTGCAGGAAACCGATTTCAGGAGGTAGACTGGAATTGCATTTAAAGCATAGGAAAAGAGGCAGAAGGTCGACAATGATGCACTTGGCCAAAAAGGGCGTATGCGTTTTTTCCTGAATATATTCAGGAAAAAACGCATACGCCCTTTTTGGCCAACCAAGCAAGCTTGCAAAGGAAATCTGCACCACAATGAAGTCTCACTTCCCCCCCGTCAAAAGGGCCATCTGAAAAAAGTGTAAAATCCAGAAAGGCAGGACAGGCCATGGAGAACTGGGAGCCTTGTTATGCTGATGGGCGGGATGTAAATTGCCAACAGCCACTGGGGAGAAGTGTATGGTGTTTCCTGAAACATCTAAAAAACAAAGCAACAGAGCCTAGGGCACTTCCACTTATGGTCCTGCAGCTTAGGGAATTTAAAATCAAAAAGACACAGCCACCCCAAAGTTTGGGATGGCTCTGTTTACAAGAAACTCGTTTACGGTACAAGTTCAATATCGCATAAAGCGAAAAATGGATAAAGAAGTTGTGGTACTTACGTACAATGCAATATCACTCAGCAATGACATCTATGTCATCAGGCCCATGGCAGCATGATGAGTGGATTCAGGTATGATGATTCTAACTGAAATAAGTCACACGGAAAAAGAAACATCATAAGATATCACTAATACATGGAATGTAAACTTGGCTACACAGGAACTGAATTTCAAAACAGAACATGGTCCCAAATTTAGAAAATCAACTTATGCTTGCTTAAGGGGAAAGGTGAGTTGGGGTGCTGCATAAAACCAGAGATTGAAATGAGCACAGATAAAGTTCCTTAAGCCAAA
This sequence comes from Orcinus orca, assembly GCF_937001465.1. Lineage (NCBI taxonomy): Eukaryota > Metazoa > Chordata > Mammalia > Artiodactyla > Delphinidae > Orcinus > Orcinus orca. Next base: position 172,357 of record NW_026043739.1, on the reverse strand, counting down.
TATGTAATAGACAAGAGCTACTCCTTGCTCAACGAAATGGACTCAAAACCCCATATTAAACGCCTAATAATGTACCTGACTAGTAAGTATCTTAAAACCTATGGATTGCTATGTCTCTGAAAGTGAATCAATCGTGAGTACAGGGGCAAAAACGCAGCAGTGATAGGATTGGAGAGTTTTGGTGAGCAAATGAAGACCCTTTGAAGTCATATTGCATGGTACCCATTCCACGGGTCTCAACTCTCCAGGTTTAAGGGATTCTTCCTTCAGCTAAAGCATGCATGTGGAACCCAGAGTATGATCAACCGTGTGATCAGGAGACGTGTTGAAATATGTCTCAGTTCTCGTCCCCTGGTACTCGGGTGCAACATTCCAGATGCTTTACTAACACTCTCCGGACTTGGAGAGTCAGTGCCTTTAACCTCCTGTTTGGCCCAGTTTGCAAATTCCGCGGAAGATGAACAGGAATAGGGAGAACCAATGAGAGACTAGCTGGAGGTGTCTGGACGGGAAAATTTAACTCTCATTTCCCACCAGGAAGAGGAATTAACCAAAGGCTCAGCGTGCCATGCCGGAACCAGATTAGGGCCTGAAGCAATCCTGCGGTGTTGCGGCCAGCTCACAAGAAAGCGAGTTGAAGAAAGGAGCTCAGGGGCACTGTAATTCACAAACCTGCAGAGTTATAAATGACAGCTATCATCCAAAAATATACTGAAGTAAGGCTGCCAAGAGGACTTGAAAGCCGGGCAGAATTGCAGGAAACCGATTTCAGGAGGTAGACTGGAATTGCATTTAAAGCATAGGAAAAGAGGCAGAAGGTCGACAATGATGCACTTGGCCAAAAAGGGCGTATGCGTTTTTTCCTGAATATATTCAGGAAAAAACGCATACGCCCTTTTTGGCCAACCAAGCAAGCTTGCAAAGGAAATCTGCACCACAATGAAGTCTCACTTCCCCCCCGTCAAAAGGGCCATCTGAAAAAAGTGTAAAATCCAGAAAGGCAGGACAGGCCATGGAGAACTGGGAGCCTTGTTATGCTGATGGGCGGGATGTAAATTGCCAACAGCCACTGGGGAGAAGTGTATGGTGTTTCCTGAAACATCTAAAAAACAAAGCAACAGAGCCTAGGGCACTTCCACTTATGGTCCTGCAGCTTAGGGAATTTAAAATCAAAAAGACACAGCCACCCCAAAGTTTGGGATGGCTCTGTTTACAAGAAACTCGTTTACGGTACAAGTTCAATATCGCATAAAGCGAAAAATGGATAAAGAAGTTGTGGTACTTACGTACAATGCAATATCACTCAGCAATGACATCTATGTCATCAGGCCCATGGCAGCATGATGAGTGGATTCAGGTATGATGATTCTAACTGAAATAAGTCACACGGAAAAAGAAACATCATAAGATATCACTAATACATGGAATGTAAACTTGGCTACACAGGAACTGAATTTCAAAACAGAACATGGTCCCAAATTTAGAAAATCAACTTATGCTTGCTTAAGGGGAAAGGTGAGTTGGGGTGCTGCATAAAACCAGAGATTGAAATGAGCACAGATAAAGTTCCTTAAGCCAAATATGTAATAGACAAGAGCTACTCCTTGCTCAACGAAATGGACTCAAAACCCCATATTAAACGCCTAATAATGTACCTGACTAGTAAGTATCTTAAAACCTATGGATTGCTATGTCTCTGAAAGTGAATCAATCGTGAGTACAGGGGCAAAAACGCAGCAGTGATAGGATTGGAGAGTTTTGGTGAGCAAATGAAGACCCTTTGAAGTCATATTGCATGGTACCCATTCCACGGGTCTCAACTCTCCAGGTTTAAGGGATTCTTCCTTCAGCTAAAGCATGCATGTGGAACCCAGAGTATGATCAACCGTGTGATCAGGAGACGTGTTGAAATATGTCTCAGTTCTCGTCCCCTGGTACTCGGGTGCAACATTCCAGATGCTTTACTAACACTCTCCGGACTTGGAGAGTCAGTGCCTTTAACCTCCTGTTTGGCCCAGTTTGCAAATTCCGCGGAAGATGAACAGGAATAGGGAGAACCAATGAGAGACTAGCTGGAGGTGTCTGGACGGGAAAATTTAACTCTCATTTCCCACCAGGAAGAGGAATTAACCAAAGGCTCAGCGTGCCATGCCGGAACCAGATTAGGGCCTGAAGCAATCCTGCGGTGTTGCGGCCAGCTCACAAGAAAGCGAGTTGAAGAAAGGAGCTCAGGGGCACTGTAATTCACAAACCTGCAGAGTTATAAATGACAGCTATCATCCAAAAATATACTGAAGTAAGGCTGCCAAGAGGACTTGAAAGCCGGGCAGAATTGCAGGAAACCGATTTCAGGAGGTAGACTGGAATTGCATTTAAAGCATAGGAAAAGAGGCAGAAGGTCGACAATGATGCACTTGGCCAAAAAGGGCGTATGCGTTTTTTCCTGAATATATTCAGGAAAAAACGCATACGCCCTTTTTGGCCAACCAAGCAAGCTTGCAAAGGAAATCTGCACCACAATGAAGTCTCACTTCCCCCCCCCGTCAAAAGGGCCATCTGAAAAAAGTGTAAAATCCAGAAAGGCAGGACAGGCCATGGAGAACTGGGAGCCTTGTTATGCTGATGGGCGGGATGTAAATTGCCAACAGCCACTCGGGAGAAGTGTATGGTGTTTCCTGAAACATCTAAAAAACAAAGCAACAGAGCCTAGGGCACTTCCACTTATGGTCCTATAGCTTAGGGAAATTAAAATCAAAAAGACACAGCCACCCCAAAGTTTGGGATGGCTCTGTTTACAAGAAACTCGTTTACGGTACAAGTTCAATATCGCATAAAGCGAAAAATGGATAAAGAAGTTGTGGTACTTACGTACAATGCAATATCACTCAGCAATGACATCTATGTCATCAGGCCCATAGCAGCATGATGAGTGGATTCAGGTATGATGATTCTAACTGAAATAAGTCACACAGAAAAAGAAACATCATAAGATATCACTAATACACGGAATGTAAACTTGGCTACACAGGAACTGAATTTCAAAACAGAACATGGTCCCAAATTTAGAAAATCAACTTATGCTTGCTTAAGGGGAAAGGTGAGTTGGGGTGCTGCATAAAACCAGAGATTGAAATGAGCACAGATAAAGTTCCTTAAGCCAAATATGTAATAGACAAGAGCTACTCCTTGCTCAACGAAATGGACTCAAAACCCCATATTAAACGCCTAATAATGTACCTGACTAGTAAGTATCTTAAAACCTATGGATTGCTATGTCTCTGAAAGTGAATCAATCGTGAGTACAGGGGCAAAAACGCAGCAGTGATAGGATTGGAGAGTTTTGGTGAGCAAATGAAGACCCTTTGAAGTCATATTGCATGGTACCCATTCCACGGGTCTCAACTCTCCAGGTTTAAGGGATTCTTCCTTCAGCTAAAACATGCATGAGGAACCCAGAGTATGATCAACCGTGTGATCGGGAGACGTGTTGAAATATGTCTCAGTTCTCGTCCCCTGGTACTCGGGTGCAACATTCCAGATGCTTTACTAACACTCTCCTGACTTGGAGAGTCAGTGCCTTTAACCTCCTGTTTGGCCCAGTTTGCAAATTCTGCGGAAGATGAACAGGAATAGGGAGAACCAATGAGAGACTAGCTGGAGGTGTCTGGACGGGAAAATTTAACTCTCATTTCCCACCAGGAAGAGGAATTAACCAAAGGCTCAGCGTGCCATGCCGGAACCAGATTAGGGCCTGAAGCAATCCTGCGGTGTTGCGGCCAGCTCACAAGAAAGCGAGTTGAAGAAAGGAGCTCAGGGGCACTGTAATTCACAAAGCTGCAGAGTTATAAATGACAGCTATCATCCAAAAATATACTGAAGTAAGGCTGCCAAGAGGACTTGAAAGCCGGGCAGAATTGCAGGAAACCGATTTCAGGAGGTAGACTGGAATTGCATTTAAAGCATAGGAAAAGAGGCAGAAGGTCGACAATGATGCACTTGGCCAAAAAGGGCGTATGCGTTTTTTCCTGAATATATTCAGGAAAAAACGCATACGCCCTTTTTGGCCAACCAAGCAAGCTTGCAAAGGAAATCTGCACTACAATGAAGTCTCAATTCCGCCCCATCAAAAGGGCCATCTGAAAAAAGTGTAAAATCCAGAAAGGCAGGACAGGCCATGGAGAACTGGGAGCCTTGTTATGCTGATGGGCGGGATGTAACTTGCCAACAGCCACTCGGGAGAAGTGTATGGTGTTTCCTGAAACATCTAAAAAACAAAGCAACAGAGCCTAGGGCACTTCCACTTATGGTCCTATAGCTTAGGGAAATTAAAATCAAAAAGACACAGCCACCCCAAAGTTTGGGACGGCTCTGTTTACAAGAAACTCGTTTACGGTACAAGTTCAATATCGCATAAAGCGAAAAATGGATAAAGAAGTTGTGGTACTTACGTACAATGCAATATCACTCAGCAATGACATCTATGTCATCAGGCCCATAACAGCATAATGAGTGGATTCAGGTATGATGATTCTAACTGAAATAAGTCACACAGAAAAAGAAACATCATAAGATATCACTAATACACGGAATGTAAACTTGGCTACACAGGAACTGAATTTCAAAACAGAACATGGTCCCAAATTTAGAAAACCAACTTATGCTTGCTTAAGGGGAAAGGTGAGTTGGGGTGCTGCATAAAACCAGAGATTGAAATGAGCACAGATAAAGTTCCTTAAGCCAAATATGTAATAGACAAGAGCTACTCCTTGCTCAACGAAATGGACTCAAAACCCCATATTAAACGCCTAATAATGTACCTGACTAGTAAGTATCTTAAAACCTATGGATTGCTATGTCTCTGAAAGTGAATCAATCGTGAGTACAGGGGCAAAAACGCAGCAGTGATAGGATTGGAGAGTTTTGGTGAGCAAATGAAGACCCTTTGAAGTCATATTGCATGGTACCCATTCCACGGGTCTCAACTCTCCAGGTTTAAGGGATTCTTCCTTCAGCTAAAACATGCATGTGGAACCCAGAGTATGATCAACCGTGTGATCGGGAGACGTGTTGAAATATGTCTCAGTTCTCATCCCCTGGTACTCGGGTGCAACATTCCAGATGCTTTACTAACACTCTCCCGACTTGGAGAGTCAGTGCCTTTAACCTCCTGTTTGGCCCAGTTTGCAAATTCCGTGGAAGATGAACAGGAATAGGGAGAACCAATGAGAGACTAGCTGGAGGTGTCTGGACGGGAAAATTTAACTCTCATTTCCCACCAGGAAGAGGAATTAACCAAAGGCTCAGCGTGCCATGCCGGAACCAGATTAGGGCCTGAAGCAATCCTGCGGTGTTGCGGCCAGCTCACAAGAAAGCGAGTTGAAGAAAGGAGCTCAGGGGCACTGTAATTCACAAAGCTGCAGAGTTATAAATGACAGCTATCATCCAAAAATATACTGAAGTAAGGCTGCCAAGAGGACTTGAAAGCCGGGCAGAATTGCAGGAAACCGATTTCAGGAGGTAGACTGGAATTGCATTTAAAGCATAGGAAAAGAGGCAGAAGGTCGACAATGATGCACTTGGCCAAAAAGGGCGTATGCGTTTTTTCCTGAATATATTCAGGAAAAAACGCATACACCCTTTTTGGCCAACCAAGCAAGCTTGCAAAGGAAATCTGCACTACAATGAAGTCTCACTTCCCCCCCCCCCCCCCCCGTCAAAAGGGCCATCTGAAAAAAGTGTAAAATCCAGAAAGGCAGGACAGGCCATGGAGAACTGGGAGCCTTGTTATGCTGATGGGCGGGATGTAAATTGCCAACAGCCACTCGGGAGAAGTGTATGGTGTTTCCTGAAACATCTAAAAAACAAAGCAACAGAGCCTAGGGCACTTCCACTTATGGTCCTGCAGCTTAGGGAAATTAAAATCAAAAAGACACAGCCACCCCAAAGTTTGGGATGGCTCTGTTTACAAGAAACTCGTTTACGGTACAAGTTCAATATCGCATAAAGCGAAAAATGGATAAAGAAGTTGTGGTACTTACGTACAATGCAATATCACTCAGCAATGACATCTATGTCATCAAGCTCATAGCAGCATAATGAGTGGATTCAGGTATGATGATTCTAACTGAAATAAGTCACACAGAAAAAGAAACATCATAAGATATCACTAATACACGGAATGTAAACTTGGCTACACAGGAACTGAATTTCAAAACAGAACATGGTCCTAAATTTAGAAAACCAACTTATGCTTGCTTAAGGGGAAAGGTGAGTTGGGGTGCTGCATAAAACCAGAGATTGAAATGAGCACAGATAAAGTTCCTTAAGCCAAATATGGAATAGACAAGAGCTACTCCTTGCTCAACGAAATGGACTCAAAACCCCATATTAAACGCCTAATAATGTACCTGACTAGTAAGTATCTTAAAACCTATGGATTGCTATGTCTCTGAAAGTGAATCAATCGTGAGTACAGGGGCAAAAACGCAGCAGTGATAGGATTGGAGAGTTTTGGTGAGCAAATGAAGACCCTTTGAAGTCATATTGCATGGTACCCATTCCACGGGTCTCAACTCTCCAGGTTTAAGGGATTCTTCCTTCAGCTAAAACATGCATGTGGAACCCAGAGTATGATCAACCGTGTGATCGGGAGACGTGTTGAAATATGTCTCAGTTCTCGTCCCCTGGTACTCGGGTGCAACATTCCAGATGCTTTACTAACACTCTCCCGACTTGGAGAGTCAGTGCCTTTAACCTCCTGTTTGGCCCAGTTTGCAAATTCCGCGGAAGATGAACAGGAATAGGGAGAACCAATGAGAGACTAGCTGGAGGTGTCTGGACGGGAAAATTTAACTCTCATTTCCCACCAGGAAGAGGAATTAACCAAAGGCTCAGCGTGCCATGCCGGAACCAGATTAGGGCCTGAAGCAATCCTGCGGTGTTGCGGCCAGCTCACAAGAAAGCGAGTTGAAGAAAGGAGCTCAGGGGCACTGTAATTCACAAACCTGCAGAGTTATAAATGACAGCTATCATCCAAAAATATACTGAAGTAAGGCTGCCAAGAGGACTTGAAAGCCGGGCAGAATTGCAGGAAACCGATTTCAGGAGGTAGACTGGAATTGCATTTAAAGCATAGGAAAAGAGGCAGAAGGTCGACAATGATGCACTTGGCCAAAAAGGGCGTATGCGTTTTTTCCTGAATATATTCAGGAAAAAACGCATACGCCCTTTTTGGCCAACCAAGCAAGCTTGCAAAGGAAATCTGCACTACAATGAAGTCTCACTCTCCCCCCCCCCCGCCACGTCAAAAGGGCCATCTGAAAAAAGTGTAAAATCCAGAAAGGCAGGACAGGCCATGGAGAACTGGGAGCCTTGTTATGCTGATGGGCGGGATGTAAATTGCCAAAAGCCACTCCGGAGAAGTGTATGGTGTTTCCTGAAACATCTAAAAAACAAAGCAACAGAGCCTAGGGCACTTCCACTTATGGTCCTGCAGCTTAGGGAAATTAAAATCAAAAAGACACAGCCACCCCAAAGTTTGGGATGGCTCTGTTTACAAGAAACTCGTTTACGGTACAAGTTCAATATCGCATAAAGCGAAAAATGGATAAAGAAGTTGTGGTACTTACGTACAATGCAATATCACTCAGCAATGACATCTATGTCATCAGGCCCATAGCAGCATAATGAGTGGATTCACGTATGATGATTCGAACTGAAATAAGTCACACAGAAAAAGAAACATCATAAGATATCACTAATACACGGAATGTAAACTTGGCTACACAGGAACTGAATTTCAAAACAGAACATGGTCCCAAATTTAGAAAATCAACTTATGCTTGCTTAAGGGGAAAGGTGAGTTGGGGTGCTGCATAAAACCAGAGATTGAAATGAGCACAGATAAAGTTCCTTAAGCCAAATATGTAATAGACAAGAGCTACTCCTTGCTCAACGAAATGGACTCAAAACCCCATATTAAACGCCTAATAATGTACCTGACTAGTAAGTATCTTAAAACCTATGGATTGCTATGTCTCTGAAAGTGAATCAATCGTGAGTACAGGGGCAAAAACGCAGCAGTGATAGGATTGGAGAGTTTTGGTGAGCAAATGAAGACCCTTTGAAGTCATATTGCATGGTACCCATTCCACGGGTCTCAACTCTCCAGGTTTAAGGGATTCTTCCTTCAGCTAAAGCATGCATGTGGAACCCAGAGTATGATCAACCGTGTGATCGGGAGACGTGTTGAAATATGTCTCAGTTCTCGTCCCCTGGTACTCGGGTGCAACATTCCAGATGCTTTACTAACACTCTCCCGACTTGGAGAGTCAGTGCCTTTAACCTCCTGTTTGGCCCAGTTTGCAAATTCTGCGGAAGATGAACAGGAATAGGGAGAACCAATGAGAGACTAGCTGGAGGTGTCTGGACGGGAAAATTTAACTCTCATTTCCCACCAGGAAGAGGAATTAACCAAAGGCTCAGCGTGCCATGCCGGAACCAGATTAGGGCCTGAAGCAATCCTGCGGTGTTGCGGCCAGCTCACAAGAAAGCGAGTTGAAGAAAGGAGCTCAGGGGCACTGTAATTCACAAACCTGCAGAGTTATAAATGACAGCTATCATCCAAAAATATACTGAAGTAAGGCTGCCAAGAGGACTTGAAAGCCGGGCAGAATTGCAGGAAACCGATTTCAGGAGGTAGACTGGAATTGCATTTAAAGCATAGGAAAAGAGGCAGAAGGTCGACAATGATGCACTTGGCCAAAAAGGGCGTATGCGTTTTTTCCTGAATATATTCAGGAAAAAACGCATATGCCCTTTTTGGCCAACCAAGCAAGCTTGCAAAGGAAATCTGCACCACAATGAAGTCTCACTTCCCCCCCGTCAAAAGGGCCATCTGAAAAAAGTGTAAAATCCAGAAAGGCAGGACAGGCCATGGAGAACTGGGAGCCTTGTTATGCTGATGGGCGGGATGTAAATTGCCAACAGCCACTCGGGAGAAGTGTATGGTGTTTCCTGAAACATCTAAAAAACAAAGCAACAGAGCCTACGGCACTTCCACTTATGGTCCTGCAGCTTAGGGAAATTAAAATCAAAAAGACACAGCCACCCCAAAGTTTGGGATGGCTCTGTTTACAAGAAACTCGTTTACGGTACAAGTTCAATATCGCATAAAGCGAAAAATGGATAAAGAAGTTGTGGTACTTACGTACAATGCAATATCACTCAGCAATGACATCTATGTCATCAGGCCCATAGCAGCATGATGAGTGGATTCAGGTATGATGATTCTAACTGAAATAAGTCACACAGAAAAAGAAACATCATAAGATATCACTAATACATGGAATGTAAACTTGGCTACACAGGAACTGAATTTCAAAACAGAACATGGTCCCAAATTTAGAAAACCAACTTATGCTTGCTTAAGGGGAAAGGTGAGTTGGGGTGCTGCATAAAACCAGAGATTGAAATGAGCACAGATAAAGTTCCTTAAGCCAAATATGTAATAGACAAGAGCTACTCCTTGCTCAACGAAATGGACTCAAAACCCCATATTAAACGCCTAATAATGTACCTGACTAGTAAGTATCTTAAAACCTATGGATTGCTATGTCTCCGAAAGTGAATCAATCGTGAGTACAGGGGCAAAAACGCAGCAGTGATAGGATTGGAGAGTTTTGGTGAGCAAATGAAGACCCTTTGAAGTCATATTGCATGGTACCCATTCCACGGGTCTCAACTCTCCAGGTTTAAGGGATTCTTCCTTCAGCTAAAACATGCATGTGGAACCCAGAGTATGATCAACCGTGTGATCGGGAGACGTGTTGAAATATGTCTCAGTTCTCGTCCCCTGGTACTCGGGTGCAACATTCCAGATGCTTTACTAACACTCTCCCGACTTGGAGAGTCAGTGCCTTTAACCTCCTGTTTGGCCCAGTTTGCAAATTCCGCGGAAGATGAACAGGAATAGGGAGAACCAATGAGAGACTACCTGGAGGTGTCTGGACGGGAAAATTTAACTCTCATTTCCCACCAGGAAGAGGAATTAACCAAAGGCTCAGCGTGCCATGCCGGAACCAGATTAGGGCCTGAAGCAATCCTGCGGTGTTGCGGCCAGCTCACAAGAAAGCGAGTTGAAGAAAGGAGCTCAGGGGCACTGTAATTCACAAACCTGCAGAGTTATAAATGACAGCTATCATCCAAAAATATACTGAAGTAAGGCTGCCAAGAGGACTTGAAAGCCGGGCAGAATTGCAGGAAACCGATTTCAGGAGGTAGACTGGAATTGCATTTAAAGCATAGGAAAAGAGGCAGAAGGTCGACAATGATGCACTTGGCCAAAAAGGGCGTATGCGTTTTTTCCTGAATATATTCAGGAAAAAACGCATACACCCTTTTTGGCCAACCAAGCAAGCTTGCAAAGGAAATCTGCACTACAATGAAGTCTCACTTCCCCCCCGTCAAAAGGGCCATCTGAAAAAAGTGTAAAATCCAGAAAGGCAGGACAGGCCATGGAGAACTGGGAGCCTTGTTATGCTGATGGGCGGGATGTAACTTGCCAACAGCCACTCGGGAGAAGTGTATGGTGTTTCCTGAAACATCTAAAAAACAAAGCAACAGAGCCTAGGGCACTTCCACTTATGGTCCTATAGCTTAGGGAAATTAAAATCAAAAAGACACAGCCACCCCAAAGTTTGGGATGGCTCTGTTTACAAGAAACTCGTTTACGGTACAAGTTCAATATCGCATAAAGCGAAAAATGGATAAAGAAGTTGTGGTACTTACGTACAATGCAATATCACTCAGCAATGACATCTATGTCATCAGGCCCATAGCAGCATAATGAGTGGATTCAGGTATGATGATTCTAACTGAAATAAGTCACACAGAAAAAGAAACATCATAAGATATCACTAATACACGGAATGTAAACTTGGCTACACAGGAACTGAATTTCAAAACAGAACATGGTCCCAAATTTAGAAAATCAACTTATGCTTGGTTAAGGGGAAAGGTGAGTTGGGGTGCTGCATAAAACCAGAGATTGAAATGAGCACAGATAAAGTTCCTTAAGCCAAATATGTAATAGACAAGAGCTACTCCTTGCTCAACGAAATGGACTCAAAACCCCATATTAAACGCCTAATAATGTACCTGACTAGTAAGTATCTTAAAACCTATGGATTGCTATGTCTCTGAAAGTGAATCAATCGTGAGTACAGGGGCAAAAACGCAGCAGTGATAGGATTGGAGAGTTTTGGTGAGCAAATGAAGACCCTTTGAAGTCATATTGCATGGTACCCATTCCACGGGTCTCAACTCTCCAGGTTTAAGGGATTCTTCCTTCAGCTAAAACATGCATGTGGAACCCAGAGTATGATCAACCGTGTGATCGGGAGACGTGTTGAAATATGTCTCAGTTCTCGTCCCCTGGTACTCGGGTGCAACATTCCAGATGCTTTACTAACACTCTCCCGACTTGGAGAGTCAGTGCCTTTAACCTCCTCTTTGGCCCAGTTTGCAAATTCCACGGAAGATGAACAGGAATAGGGAGAACCAATGAGAGACTAGCTGGAGGTGTCTGGACGGGAAAATTTAACTCTCATTTCCCACCAGGAAGAGGAATTAACCAAAGGCTCAGCGTGCCATGCCGGAACCAGATTAGGGCCTGAAGCAATCCTGCGGTGTTGCGGCCAGCTCACAAGAAAGCGAGTTGAAGAAAGGAGCTCAGGGGCACTGTAATTCACAAACCTGCAGAGTTATAAATGACAGCTATCATCCAAAAATATACTGAAGTAAGGCTGCCAAGAGGACTTGAAAGCCGGGCAGAATTGCAGGAAACCGATTTCAGGAGGTAGACTGGAATTGCATTTAAAGCATAGGAAAAGAGGCAGAAGGTCGACAATGATGCACTTGGCCAAAAAGGGCGTATGCGTTTTTTCCTGAATATATTCAGGAAAAAACGCATACGCCCTTTTTGGCCAACCAAGCAAGCTTGCAAAGGAAATCTGCACTACAATGAAGTCTCACTCCCCCCCCTCCACGTCAAAAGGGCCATCTGAAAAAAGTGTAAAATCCAGAAAGGCAGGACAGGCCATGGAGAACTGGGAGCCTTGTTATGCTGATGGGCGGGATGTAAATTGCCAAAAGCCACTCCGGAGAAGTGTATGGTGTTTCCTGAAACATCTAAAAAACAAAGCAACAGAGCCTAGGGCACTTCCACTTATGGTCCTGTAGCTTAGGGAAATTAAAATCAAAAAGACACAGCCACCCCAAAGTTTGGGATGGCTCTGTTTACAAGAAACTCGTTTACGGTACAAGTTCAATATCGCATAAAGTGAAAACTGGATAAAGAAGTTGTGGTACTTACGTACAATGCAATATCACTCAGCAATGACATCTATGTCATCAGGCCCATAGCAGCATAATGAGTGGATTCAGGTATCATGATTCTAACTGAAATAAGTCACACAGAAAAAGAAACATCATAAGATATCACTATACATGGAATGTAAACTTGGCTACACAGGAACTGGATTTCAAAACAGAACATGCTCCCAAATTTAGAAAACCAACTTATGCTTGCTTAAGGGGAAAGGTGAGTTGGGGTGCTGCATAAAACCAGAGATTGAAATGAGCACAGATAAAGTTCCTTAAGCCAAATATGTAATAGACAATAGCTACTCCTTGCTCAACGAAATGGACTCAAAACCCCATATTAAACGCCTAATAATGTACCTGACTAGTAAGTATCTTAAAACCTATGGATTGCTATGTCTCTGAAAGTGAATCAATCGTGAGTACAGGGGCAAAAACGCAGCAGTGATAGGATTGGAGAGTTTTGGTGAGCAAATGAAGACCCTTTGAAGTCATATTGCATGGTACCCATTCCACGGGTCTCAACTCTCCAGGTTTAAGGGATTCTTCCTTCAGCTAAAACATGCATGTGGAACCCAGAGTATGATCAACCGTGTGATCGGGAGACGTGTTGAAATATGTCTCAGTTCTCGTCCCCTGGTACTCGGGTGCAACATTCCAGATGCTTTACTAACACTCTCCCGACTTGGAGAGTCAGTGCCTTTAACCTCCTGTTTGGCCCAGTTTGCAAATTCCGCGGAAGATGAACAGGAATACGGAGAACCAATGAGAGACTAGCTGGAGGTGTCTGGACGGGAAAATTTAACTCTCATTTCCCACCAGGAAGAGGAATTAACCAAAGGCTCAGCGTGCCATGCCGGAACCAGATTAGGGCCTGAAGCAATCCTGCGGTGTTGCGGCCAGCTCACAAGAAAGCGAGTTAAAGAAAGGAGCTCAGGGGCACTGTAATTCACAAACCTGCAGAGTTATAAATGACAGCTATCATCCAAAAATATACTGAAGTAAGGCTGCCAAGAGGACTTGAAAGCCGGGCAGAATTGCAGGAAACCGATTTCAGGAGGTAGACTGGAATTGCATTTAAAGCATAGGAAAAGAGGCAGAAGGTCGACAATGATGCACTTGGCCAAAAAGGGCGTATGCGTTTTTTCCTGAATATATTCAGGAAAAAACGCATACGCCCTTTTTGGCCAACCAAGCAAGCTTGCAAAGGAAATCTGCACTACAATGAAGTCTCACTTCACCCCCGTCAAAAGGGCCATCTGAAAAAAGTGTAAAATCCAGAAAGGCAGGACAGGCCATGGAGAACTGGGAGCCTTGTTATGCTGATGGGCGGGATGTAACTTGCCAACAGCCACTCGGGAGAAGTGTATGGTGTTTCCTGAAACATCTAAAAAACAAAGCAACAGAGCCTAGGGCACTTCCACTTATGGTCCTATAGCTTAGGGAAATTAAAATCAAAAAGACACAGCCACCCCAAAGTTTGGGATGGCTCTGTTTACAAGAAACTCGTTTACGGTACAAGTTCAATATCGCATAAAGCGAAAAATGGATAAAGAAGTTGTGGTACTTACGTACAATGCAATATCACTCAGCAATGACATCTATGTCATCAGGCCCATAGCAGCATAATGAGTGGATTCAGGTATGATGATTCTAACTGAAATAAGTCACACAGAAAAAGAAACATCATAAGATATCACTAATACACGGAATGTAAACTTGGCTACACAGGAACTGGATTTCAAAACAGAACATGCTCCCAAATTTAGAAAACCAACTTATGCTTGCTTAAGGGGAAAGGTGAGTTGGGGTGCTGCATAAAACCAGAGATTGAAATGAGCACAGATAAAGTTCCTTAAGCCAAATATGTAATAGACAAGAGCTACTCCTTGCTCAACGAAATGGACTCAAAACCCCATATTAAACGCCTAATAATGTACCTGACTAGTAAGTATCTTAAAACCTATGGATTGCTATGTCTCTGAAAGTGAATCAATCGTGAGTACAGGGGCAAAAAACGCAGCAGTGATAGGATTGGAGAGTTTTGGTGAGCAAATGAAGACCCTTTGAAGTCATATTGCATGGTACCCATTCCACGGGTCTCAACTCTCCAGGTTTAAGGGATTCTTCCTTCAGCTAAAACATGCATGTGGAACCCAGAGTATGATCAACGGTGTGATCGGGAGACGTGTTGAAATATGTCTCAGTTCTTGTCCCCTGGTACTCGGGTGCAACATTCCAGATGCTTTACTAACACTCTCCCGACTTGGAGAGTCAGTGCCTTTAACCTCCTGTTTGGCCCAGTTTGCAAATTCCGCGGAAGATGAACAGGAATAGGGAGAACCAATGAGAGACTAGCTGGAGGTGTCTGGACGGGAAAATTTAACTCTCATTTCCCACCAGGAAGAGGAATTAACCAAAGGCTCAGCGTGCCATGCCGGAACCAGATTAGGGCCTGAAGCAATCCTGCGGTGTTGCGGCCAGCTCACAAGAAAGCGAGTTGAAGAAAGGAGCTCAGGGGCACTGTAATTCACAAACCTGCAGAGTTATAAATGACAGCTATCATCCAAAAATATACTGAAGTAAGGCTGCCAAGAGGACTTGAAAGCCGGGCAGAATTGCAGGAAACCGATTTCAGGAGGTAGACTGGAATTGCATTTAAAGCATAGGAAAAGAGGCAGAAGGTCGACAATGATGCACTTGGCCAAAAAGGGCGTATGCGTTTTTTCCTGAATATATTCAGGAAAAAACGCATACGCCCTTTTTGGCCAACCAAGCAAGCTTGCAAAGGAAATCTGCACTACAATGAAGTCTCACTTCCCCCCCGTCAAAAGGGCCATCAGAAAAAAGTGTAAAATCCAGAAAGGCAGGACAGGCCATGGAGAACTGGGAGCCTTGTTATGCTGATGGGCGGGATGTAACTTGCCAACAGCCACTCCGGAGAAGTGTATGGTGTTTCCTGAAACATCTAAAAAACAAAGCAACAGAGCCTAGGGCACTTCCACTTATGGTCCTATAGCTTAGGGAAATTAAAATCAAAAAGACACAGCCACCCCAAAGTTTGGGATGGCTCTGTTTACAAGAAACTCGTTTACGGTACAAGTTCAATATCGCATAAAGCGAAAAATGGATAAAGAAGTTGTGGTACTTACGTACAATGCAATATCACTCAGCAATGACATCTATGTCATCAGGCCCATAGCAGCATAATGAGTGGATTCAGGTATGATGAATCTAACTGAAATAAGTCACACAGAAAAAGAAACATCATAAGATATCACTAATACACGGAATGTAAACTTGGCTACACAGGAACTGAATTTCAAAACAGAACATGGTCCCAAATTTAGAAAACCAACTTATGCTTGCTTAAGGGGAAAGGTGAGTTGGGGTGCTGCATAAAACCAGAGATTGAAATGAGCACAGATAAAGTTCCTTAAGCCAAATATGTAATAGACAAGAGCTACTCCTTGCTCAACGAAATGGACTCAAAACCCCATATTAAACGCCTAATAATGTACCTGACTAGTAAGTATCTTAAAACCTATGGATTGCTATGTCTCTGAAAGTGAATCAATCGTGAGTACAGGGGCAAAAACGCAGCAGTGATAGGATTGGAGAGTTTTGGTGAGCAAATGAAGACCCTTTGAAGTCATATTGCATGGTACCCATTCCACGGGTCTCAACTCTCCAGGTTTAAGGGATTCTTCCTTCAGCTAAAACATGCATGTGGAACCCAGAGTATGATCAACCGTGTGATCGGGAGACGTGTTGAAATATGTCTCAGTTCTCGTCCCCTGGTACTCGGGTGCAACATTCCAGATGCTTTACTAACACTCTCCCGACTTGGAGAGTCAGTGCCTTTAACCTCCTGTTTGGTCCAGTTTGCAAATTCCGCGGAAGATGAACAGGAATAGGGAGAACCAATGAGAGACTAGCTGGAGGTGTCTGGACGGGAAAATTTAACTCTCATTTCCCACCAGGAAGAGGAATTAACCAAAGGCT
The DNA here is from genome assembly GCF_937001465.1 of Orcinus orca. NCBI lineage: Eukaryota > Metazoa > Chordata > Mammalia > Artiodactyla > Delphinidae > Orcinus > Orcinus orca. The sequence goes on along the minus strand of NW_026043739.1, from coordinate 155,971 downwards.
CAGCGTGCCATGCCGGAACCAGATTAGGGCCTGAAGCAATCCTGCGGTGTTGCGGCCAGCTCACAAGAAAGCGAGTTGAAGAAAGGAGCTCAGGGGCACTGTAATTCACAAACCTGCAGAGTTATAAATGACAGCTATCATCCAAAAATATACTGAAGTAAGGCTGCCAAGAGGACTTGAAAGCCGGGCAGAATTGCAGGAAACCGATTTCAGGAGGTAGACTGGAATTGCATTTAAAGCATAGGAAAAGAGGCAGAAGGTCGACAATGATGCACTTGGCCAAAAAGGGCGTATGCGTTTTTTCCTGAATATATTCAGGAAAAAACGCATACGCACTTTTTGGCCAACCAAGCAAGCTTGCAAAGGAAATCTGCACTACAATGAAGTCTCACTTCCCCCCCGTCAAAAGGGCCATCTGAAAAAAGTGTAAAATCCAGAAAGGCAGGACAGGCCATGGAGAACTGGGAGCCTTGTTATGCTGATGGGCGGGATGTAACTTGCCAACAGCCACTCCGGAGAAGTGTATGGTGTTTCCTGAAACATCTAAAAAACAAAGCAACAGAGCCTAGGGCACTTCCACTTATGGTCCTGTAGCTTAGGGAAATTAAAATCAAAAAGACACAGCCACCCCAAAGTTTGGGATGGCTCTGTTTACAAGAAACTCGTTTACGGTACAAGTTCAATATCGCATAAAGTGAAAACTGGATAAAGAAGTTGTGGTACTTACGTACAATGCAATATCACTCAGCAATGACATCTATGTCATCAGGCCCATAGCAGCATAATGAGTGGATTCAGGTATGATGATTCTAACTGAAATAAGTCACACAGAAAAAGAAACATCATAAGATATCACTAATACATGGAATGTAAACTTGGCTACACAGGAACTGGATTTCAAAACAGAACATGGTCCCAAATTTAGAAAACCAACTTATGCTTGCTTAAGGGGAAAGGTGAGTTGGGGTGCTGCATAAAACCAGAGATTGAAATGAGCACAGATAAAGTTCCTTAAGCCAAATATGTAATAGACAATAGCTACTCCTTGCTCAACGAAATGGACTCAAAACCCCATATTAAACGCCTAATAATGTACCTGACTAGTAAGTATCTTAAAACCTATGGATTGCTATGTCTCTGAAAGTGAATCAATCGTGAGTACAGGGGCAAAAACGCAGCAGTGATAGGATTGGAGAGTTTTGGTGAGCAAATGAAGACCCTTTGAAGTCATATTGCATGGTACCCATTCCACGGGTCTCAACTCTCCAGGTTTAAGGGATTCTTCCTTCAGCTAAAACATGCATGTGGAACCCAGAGTATGATCAACCGTGTGATCGGGAGACGTGTTGAAATATGTCTCAGTTCTCGTCCCCTGGTACTCGGGTGCAACATTCCAGATGCTTTACTAACACTCTCCCGACTTGGAGAGTCAGTGCCTTTAACCTCCTGTTTGGCCCAGTTTGCAAATTCCGCGGAAGATGAACAGGAATAGGGAGAACCAATGAGAGACTAGCTGGAGGTGTCTGGACGGGAAAATTTAACTCTCATTTCCCACCAGGAAGAGGAATTAACCAAAGGCTCAGCGTGCCATGCCGGAACCAGATTAGGGCCTGAAGCAATCCTGCGGTGTTGCGGCCAGCTCACAAGAAAGCGAGTTAAAGAAAGGAGCTCAGGGGCACTGTAATTCACAAACCTGCAGAGTTATAAATGACAGCTATCATCCAAAAATATACTGAAGTAAGGCTGCCAAGAGGACTTGAAAGCCGGGCAGAATTGCAGGAAACCGATTTCAGGAGGTAGACTGGAATTGCATTTAAAGCATAGGAAAAGAGGCAGAAGGTCGACAATGATGCACTTGGCCAAAAAGGGCGTATGCGTTTTTTCCTGAATATATTCAGGAAAAAACGCATACGCCCTTTTTGGCCAACCAAGCAAGCTTGCAAAGGAAATCTGCACTACAATGAAGTCTCACTTCACCCCCGTCAAAAGGGCCATCTGAAAAAAGTGTAAAATCCAGAAAGGCAGGACAGGCCATGGAGAACTGGGAGCCTTGTTATGCTGATGGGCGGGATGTAACTTGCCAACAGCCACTCGGGAGAAGTGTATGGTGTTTCCTGAAACATCTAAAAAACAAAGCAACAGAGCCTAGGGCACTTCCACTTATGGTCCTATAGCTTAGGGAAATTAAAATCAAAAAGACACAGCCACCCCAAAGTTTGGGATGGCTCTGTTTACAAGAAACTCGTTTACGGTACAAGTTCAATATCGCATAAAGCGAAAAATGGATAAAGAAGTTGTGGTACTTACGTACAATGCAATATCACTCAGCAATGACATCTATGTCATCAGGCCCATAGCAGCATAATGAGTGGATTCAGGTATGATGATTCTAACTGAAATAAGTCACACAGAAAAAGAAACATCATAAGATATCACTAATACACGGAATGTAAACTTGGCTACACAGGAACTGAATTTCAAAACAGAACATGGTCCCAAATTTAGAAAACCAACTTATGCTTGCTTAAGGGGAAAGGTGAGTTGGGGTGCTGCATAAAACCAGAGATTGAAATGAGCACAGATAAAGTTCCTTAAGCCAAATATGTAATAGACAAGAGCTACTCCTTGCTCAACGAAATGGACTCAAAACCCCATATTAAACGCCTAATAATGTACCTGACTAGTAAGTATCTTAAAACCTATGGATTGCTATGTCTCTGAAAGTGAATCAATCGTGAGTACAGGGGCAAAAACGCAGCAGTGATAGGATTGGAGAGTTTTGGTGAGCAAATGAAGACCCTTTGAAGTCATATTGCATGGTACCCATTCCACGGGTCTCAACTCTCCAGGTTTAAGGGATTCTTCCTTCAGCTAAAACATGCATGTGGAACCCAGAGTATGATCAACCGTGTGATCGGGAGACGTGTTGAAATATGTCTCAGTTCTCGTCCCCTGGTACTCGGGTGCAACATTCCAGATGCTTTACTAACACTCTCCCGACTTGGAGAGTCAGTGCCTTTAACCTCCTGTTTGGTCCAGTTTGCAAATTCCACGGAAGATGAACAGGAATAGGGAGAACCAATGAGAGACTAGCTGGAGGTGTCTGGACGGGAAAATTTAACTCTCATTTCCCACCAGGAAGAGGAATTAACCAAAGGCTCAGCGTGCCATGCCGGAACCAGATTAGGGCCTGAAGCAATCCTGCGGTGTTGCGGCCAGCTCACAAGAAAGCGAGTTGAAGAAAGGAGCTCAGGGGCACTGTAATTCACAAACCTGCAGAGTTATAAATGACAGCTATCATCCAAAAATATACTGAAGTAAGGCTGCCGAGAGGACTTGAAAGCCGGGCAGAATTGCAGGAAACCGATTTCAGGAGGTAGACTGGAATTGCATTTAAAGCATAGGAAAAGAGGCAGAAGGTCGACAATGATGCACTTGGCCAAAAAGGGCGTATGCGTTTTTTCCTGAATATATTCAGGAAAAAACGCATACGCCCTTTTTGGCCAACCAAGCAAGCTTGCAAAGGAAATCTGCACTACAATGAAGTCTCACTTCCCCCCCGTCAAAAGGGCCATCTGAAAAAAGTGTAAAATCCAGAAAGGCAGGACAGGCCATGGAGAACTGGGAGCCTTGTTATGCTGATGGGCGGGATGTAACTTGCCAACAGCCACTCCGGAGAAGTGTATGGTGTTTCCTGAAACATCTAAAAAACAAAGCAACAGAGCCTAGGGCACTTCCACTTATGGTCCTGTAGCTTAGGGAAATTAAAATCAAAAAGACACAGCCACCCCAAAGTTTGGGATGGCTCTGTTTACAAGAAACTCGTTTACGGTACAAGTTCAATATCGCATAAAGTGAAAACTGGATAAAGAAGTTGTGGTACTTACGTACAATGCAATATCACTCAGCAATGACATCTATGTCATCAGGCCCATAGCAGCATAATGAGTGGATTCAGGTATGATGATTCTAACTGAAATAAGTCACACAGAAAAAGAAACATCATAAGATATCACTAATACATGGAATGTAAACTTGGCTACACAGGAACTGGATTTCAAAACAGAACATGGTCCCAAATTTAGAAAACCAACTTATGCTTGCTTAAGGGGAAAGGTGAGTTGGGGTGCTGCATAAAACCAGAGATTGAAATGAGCACAGATAAAGTTCCTTAAGCCAAATATGTAATAGACAATAGCTACTCCTTGCTCAACGAAATGGACTCAAAACCCCATATTAAACGCCTAATAATGTACCTGACTAGTAAGTATCTTAAAACCTATGGATTGCTATGTCTCTGAAAGTGAATCAATCGTGAGTACAGGGGCAAAAACGCAGCAGTGATAGGATTGGAGAGTTTTGGTGAGCAAATGAAGACCCTTTGAAGTCATATTGCATGGTACCCATTCCACGGGTCTCAACTCTCCAGGTTTAAGGGATTCTTCCTTCAGCTAAAACATGCATGTGGAACCCAGAGTATGATCAACCGTGTGATCGGGAGACGTGTTGAAATATGTCTCAGTTCTCGTCCCCTGGTACTCGGGTGCAACATTCCAGATGCTTTACTAACACTCTCCCGACTTGGAGAGTCAGTGCCTTTAACCTCCTGTTTGGCCCAGTTTGCAAATTCCGCGGAAGATGAACAGGAATAGGGAGAACCAATGAGAGACTAGCTGGAGGTGTCTGGACGGGAAAATTTAACTCTCATTTCCCACCAGGAAGAGGAATTAACCAAAGGCTCAGCGTGCCATGCCGGAACCAGATTAGGGCCTGAAGCAATCCTGCGGTGTTGCGGCCAGCTCACAAGAAAGTGAGTTGAAGAAAGGAGCTCAGGGGCACTGTAATTCACAAACCTGCAGAGTTATAAATGACAGCTATCATCCAAAAATATACTGAAGTAAGGCTGCCAAGAGGACTTGAAACCCGGGCAGAATTGCAGGAAACCGATTTCAGGAGGTAGACTGGAATTGCATTTAAAGCATAGGAAAAGAGGCAGAAGGTCGACAATGATGCACTTGGCCAAAAAGGGCGTATGCGTTTTTTCCTGAATATATTCAGGAAAAAACGCATACGCCCTTTTTGGCCAACCAAGCAAGCTTGCAAAGGAAATCTGCACTACAATGAAGTCTCACTTCCCCCCCGTCAAAAGGGCCATCTGAAAAAAGTGTAAAATCCAGAAAGGCAGGACAGGCCATGGAGAACTGGGAGCCTTGTTATGCTGATGGGCGGGATGTAACTTGCCAACAGCCACTCGGGAGAAGTGTATGGTGTTTCCTGAAACATCTAAAAAACAAAGCAACAGAGCCTAGGGCACTTCCACTTATGGTCCTATAGCTTAGGGAAATTAAAATCAAAAAGACACAGCCACCCCAAAGTTTGGGATGGCTCTGTTTACAAGAAACTCGTTTACGGTACAAGTTCAATATCGCATAAAGCGAAAAATGGATAAAGAAGTTGTGGTACTTACGTACAATGCAATATCACTCAGCAATGACATCTATGTCATCAGGCCCATAGCAGCATAATGAGTGGATTCAGGTATGATGATTCTAACTGAAATAAGTCACACAGAAAAAGAAACATCATAAGATATCACTAATACACGGAATGTAAACTTGGCTACACAGGAACTGGATTTCAAAACAGAACATGGTCCCAAATTTAGAAAACCAACTTATGCTTGCTTAAGGGGAAAGGTGAGTTGGGGTGCTGCATAAAACCAGAGATTGAAATGAGCACAGATAAAGTTCCTTAAGCCAAATATGTAATAGACAAGAGCTACTCCTTGCTCAACGAAATGGACTCAAAACCCCATATTAAACGCCTAATAATGTACCTGACTAGTAAGTATCTTAAAACCTATGGATTGCTATGTCTCTGAAAGTGAATCAATCGTGAGTACAGGGGCAAAAACGCAGCAGTGATAGGATTGGAGAGTTTTGGTGAGCAAATGAAGACCCTTTGAAGTCATATTGCATGGTACCCATTCCACGGGTCTCAACTCTCCAGGTTTAAGGGATTCTTCCTTCAGCTAAAACATGCATGTGGAACCCAGAGTATGATCAACGGTGTGATCGGGAGACGTGTTGAAATATGTCTCAGTTCTTGTCCCCTGGTACTCGGGTGCAACATTCCAGATGCTTTACTAACACTCTCCCGACTTGGAGAGTCAGTGCCTTTAACCTCCTGTTTGGCCCAGTTTGCAAATTCCGCGGAAGATGAACAGGAATAGGGAGAACCAATGAGAGACTAGCTGGAGGTGTCTGGACGGGAAAATTTAACTCTCATTTCCCACCAGGAAGAGGAATTAACCAAAGGCTCAGCGTGCCATGCCGGAACCAGATTAGGGCCTGAAGCAATCCTGCGGTGTTGCGGCCAGCTCACAAGAAAGCGAGTTGAAGAAAGGAGCTCAGGGGCACTGTAATTCACAAACCTGCAGAGTTATAAATGACAGCTATCATCCAAAAATATACTGAAGTAAGGCTGCCAAGAGGACTTGAAAGCCGGGCAGAATTGCAGGAAACCGATTTCAGGAGGTAGACTGGAATTGCATTTAAAGCATAGGAAAAGAGGCAGAAGGTCGACAATGATGCACTTGGCCAAAAAGGGCGTATGCGTTTTTTCCTGAATATATTCAGGAAAAAACGCATACGCCCTTTTTGGCCAACCAAGCAAGCTTGCAAAGGAAATCTGCACTACAATGAAGTCTCACTTCCCCCCCGTCAAAAGGGCCATCAGAAAAAAGTGTAAAATCCAGAAAGGCAGGACAGGCCATGGAGAACTGGGAGCCTTGTTATGCTGATGGGCGGGATGTAACTTGCCAACAGCCACTCGGGAGAAGTGTATGGTGTTTCCTGAAACATCTAAAAAACAAAGCAACAGAGCCTAGGGCACTTCCACTTATGGTCCTATAGCTTAGGGAAATTAAAATCTAAAAGACACAGCCACCCCAAAGTTTGGGATGGCTCTGTTTACAAGAAACTCGTTTACGGTACAAGTTCAATATCGCATAAAGCGAAAAATGGATAAAGAAGTTGTGGTACTTACGTACAATGCAATATCACTCAGCAATGACATCTATGTCATCAGGCCCATAGCAGCATAATGAGTGGATTCAGGTATGATGATTCTAACTGAAATAAGTCACACAGAAAAAGAAACATCATAAGATATCACTAATACACGGAATGTAAACTTGGCTACACAGGAACTGAATTTCAAAACAGAACATGGTCCCAAATTTAGAAAACCAACTTATGCTTGCTTAAGGGGAAAGGTGAGTTGGGGTGCTGCATAAAACCAGAGATTGAAATGAGCACAGATAAAGTTCCTTAAGCCAAATATGTAATAGACAAGAGCTACTCCTTGCTCAACGAAATGGACTCAAAACCCCATATTAAACGCCTAATAATGTACCTGACTAGTAAGTATCTTAAAACCTATGGATTGCTATGTCTCTGAAAGTGAATCAATCGTGAGTACAGGGGCAAAAACGCAGCAGTGATAGGATTGGAGAGTTTTGTTGAGCAAATGAAGACCCTTTGAAGTCATATTGCATGGTACCCATTCCACGGGTCTCAACTCTCCAGGTTTAAGGGATTCTTCCTTCAGCTAAAACATGCATGTGGAACCCAGAGTATGATCAACCGTGTGATCGGGAGACGTGTTGAAATATGTCTCAGTTCTCGTCCCCTGGTACTCGGGTGCAACATTCCAGATGCTTTACTAACACTCTCCCGACTTGGAGAGTCAGTGCCTTTAACCTCCTGTTTGGTCCAGTTTGCAAATTCCGCGGAAGATGAACAGGAATAGGGAGAACCAATGAGAGACTAGCTGGAGGTGTCTGGACGGGAAAATTTAACTCTCATTTCCCACCAGGAAGAGGAATTAACCAAAGGCTCAGCGTGCCATGCCGGAACCAGATTAGGGCCTGAAGCAATCCTGCGGTGTTGCGGCCAGCTCACAAGAAAGCGAGTTGAAGAAAGGAGCTCAGGGGCACTGTAATTCACAAACCTGCAGAGTTATAAATGACAGCTATCATCCAAAAATATACTGAAGTAAGGCTGCCAAGAGGACTTGAAACCCGGGCAGAATTGCAGGAAACCGATTTCAGGAGGTAGACTGGAATTGCATTTAAAGCATAGGAAAAGAGGCAGAAGGTCGACAATGATGCACTTGGCCAAAAAGGGCGTATGCGTTTTTTCCTGAATATATTCAGGAAAAAACGCATACGCCCTTTTTGGCCAACCAAGCAAGCTTGCAAAGGAAATCTGCACTACAATGAAGTCTCACTTCCCCCCCGTCAAAAGGGCCATCTGAAAAAAGTGTAAAATCCAGAAAGGCAGGACAGGCCATGGAGAACTGGGAGCCTTGTTATGCTGATGGGCGGGATGTAACTTGCCAACAGCCACTCGGGAGAAGTGTATGGTGTTTCCTGAAACATCTAAAAAACAAAGCAACAGAGCCTAGGGCACTTCCACTTATGGTCCTATAGCTTAGGGAAATTAAAATCAAAAAGACACAGCCACCCCAAAGTTTGGGATGGCTCTGTTTACAAGAAACTCGTTTACGGTACAAGTTCAATATCGCATAAAGCGAAAAATGGATAAAGAAGTTGTGGTACTTACGTACAATGCAATATCACTCAGCAATGACATCTATGTCATCAGGCCCATAGCAGCATAATGAGTGGATTCAGGTATGATGATTCTAACTGAAATAAGTCACACAGAAAAAGAAACATCATAAGATATCACTAATACACGGAATGTAAACTTGGCTACACAGGAACTGGATTTCAAAACAGAACATGGTCCCAAATTTAGAAAACCAACTTATGCTTGCTTAAGGGGAAAGGTGAGTTGGGGTGCTGCATAAAACCAGAGATTGAAATGAGCACAGATAAAGTTCCTTAAGCCAAATATGTAATAGACAAGAGCTACTCCTTGCTCAACGAAATGGACTCAAAACCCCATATTAAACGCCTAATAATGTACCTGACTAGTAAGTATCTTAAAACCTATGGATTGCTATGTCTCTGAAAGTGAATCAATCGTGAGTACAGGGGCAAAAACGCAGCAGTGATAGGATTGGAGAGTTTTGGTGAGCAAATGAAGACCCTTTGAAGTCATATTGCATGGTACCCATTCCACGGGTCTCAACTCTCCAGGTTTAAGGGATTCTTCCTTCAGCTAAAACATGCATGTGGAACCCAGAGTATGATCAACGGTGTGATCGGGAGACGTGTTGAAATATGTCTCAGTTCTTGTCCCCTGGTACTCGGGTGCAACATTCCAGATGCTTTACTAACACTCTCCCGACTTGGAGAGTCAGTGCCTTTAACCTCCTGTTTGGCCCAGTTTGCAAATTCCGCGGAAGATGAACAGGAATAGGGAGAACCAATGAGAGACTAGCTGGAGGTGTCTGGACGGGAAAATTTAACTCTCATTTCCCACCAGGAAGAGGAATTAACCAAAGGCTCAGCGTGCCATGCCGGAACCAGATTAGGGCCTGAAGCAATCCTGCGGTGTTGCGGCCAGCTCACAAGAAAGCGAGTTGAAGAAAGGAGCTCAGGGGCACTGTAATTCACAAACCTGCAGAGTTATAAATGACAGCTATCATCCAAAAATATACTGAAGTAAGGCTGCCAAGAGGACTTGAAAGCCGGGCAGAATTGCAGGAAACCGATTTCAGGAGGTAGACTGGAATTGCATTTAAAGCATAGGAAAAGAGGCAGAAGGTCGACAATGATGCACTTGGCCAAAAAGGGCGTATGCGTTTTTTCCTGAATATATTCAGGAAAAAACGCATACGCCCTTTTTGGCCAACCAAGCAAGCTTGCAAAGGAAATCTGCACTACAATGAAGTCTCACTTCCCCCCCGTCAAAAGGGCCATCAGAAAAAAGTGTAAAATCCAGAAAGGCAGGACAGGCCATGGAGAACTGGGAGCCTTGTTATGCTGATGGGCGGGATGTAACTTGCCAACAGCCACTCGGGAGAAGTGTATGGTGTTTCCTGAAACATCTAAAAAACAAAGCAACAGAGCCTAGGGCACTTCCACTTATGGTCCTATAGCTTAGGGAAATTAAAATCTAAAAGACACAGCCACCCCAAAGTTTGGGATGGCTCTGTTTACAAGAAACTCGTTTACGGTACAAGTTCAATATCGCATAAAGCGAAAAATGGATAAAGAAGTTGTGGTACTTACGTACAATGCAATATCACTCAGCAATGACATCTATGTCATCAGGCCCATAGCAGCATAATGAGTGGATTCAGGTATGATGATTCTAACTGAAATAAGTCACACAGAAAAAGAAACATCATAAGATATCACTAATACACGGAATGTAAACTTGGCTACACAGGAACTGAATTTCAAAACAGAACATGGTCCCAAATTTAGAAAACCAACTTATGCTTGCTTAAGGGGAAAGGTGAGTTGGGGTGCTGCATAAAACCAGAGATTGAAATGAGCACAGATAAAGTTCCTTAAGCCAAATATGTAATAGACAAGAGCTACTCCTTGCTCAACGAAATGGACTCAAAACCCCATATTAAACGCCTAATAATGTACCTGACTAGTAAGTATCTTAAAACCTATGGATTGCTATGTCTCTGAAAGTGAATCAATCGTGAGTACAGGGGCAAAAACGCAGCAGTGATAGGATTGGAGAGTTTTGTTGAGCAAATGAAGACCCTTTGAAGTCATATTGCATGGTACCCATTCCACGGGTCTCAACTCTCCAGGTTTAAGGGATTCTTCCTTCAGCTAAAACATGCATGTGGAACCCAGAGTATGATCAACCGTGTGATCGGGAGACGTGTTGAAATATGTCTCAGTTCTCGTCCCCTGGTACTCGGGTGCAACATTCCAGATGCTTTACTAACACTCTCCCGACTTGGAGAGTCAGTGCCTTTAACCTCCTGTTTGGTCCAGTTTGCAAATTCCGCGGAAGATGAACAGGAATAGGGAGAACCAATGAGAGACTAGCTGGAGGTGTCTGGACGGGAAAATTTAACTCTCATTTCCCACCAGGAAGAGGAATTAACCAAAGGCTCAGCGTGCCATGCCGGAACCAGATTAGGGCCTGAAGCAATCCTGCGGTGTTGCGGCCAGCTCACAAGAAAGCGAGTTGAAGAAAGGAGCTCAGGGGCACTGTAATTCACAAACCTGCAGAGTTATAAATGACAGCTATCATCCAAAAATATACTGAAGTAAGGCTGCCAAGAGGACTTGAAAGCCGGGCAGAATTGCAGGAAACCGATTTCAGGAGGTAGACTGGAATTGCATTTAAAGCATAGGAAAAGAGGCAGAAGGTCGACAATGATGCACTTGGCCAAAAAGGGCGTATGCGTTTTTTCCTGAATATATTCAGGAAAAAACGCATACGCCCTTTTTGGCCAACCAAGCAAGCTTGCAAAGGAAATCTGCACTACAATGAAGTCTCACTTCCCCCCCGTCAAAAGGGCCATCTGAAAAAAGTGTAAAATCCAGAAAGGCAGGACAGGCCATGGAGAACTGGGAGCCTTGTTATGCTGATGGGCGGGATGTAACTTGCCAACAGCCACTCTGGAGAAGTGTATGGTGTTTCCTGAAACATCTAAAAAACAAAGCAACAGAGCCTAGGGCACTTCCACTTATGGTCCTATAGCTTAGGGAAATTAAAATCAAAAAGACACAGCCACCCCAAAGTTTGGGATGGCTCTGTTTACAAGAAACTCGTTTACGGTACAAGTTCAATATCGCATAAAGCGAAAAATGGATAAAGAAGTTGTGGTACTTACGTACAATGCAATATCACTCAGCAATGACATCTATGTCATCAGGCCCATAGCAGCATAATGAGTGGATTCAGGTATGATGATTCTAACTGAAATAAGTCACACAGAAAAAGAAACATCATAAGATATCACTAATACACGGATTGTAAACTTGGCTACACAGGAACTGAATTTCAAAACAGAACATGATCCCAAATTTAGAAAACCAACTTATGCTTGCTTAAGGGGAAAGGTGATTTGGGGTGCTGCATAAAACCAGAGATTGAAATGAGCACAGATAAAGTTCCTTAAGCCAAATATGTAATAGACAAGAGCTACTCCTTGCTCAACGAAATGGACTCAAAACCCCATATTAAACGCCTAATAATGTACCTGACTAGTAAGTATCTTAAAACCTATGGATTGCTATGTCTCTGAAAGTGAATCAATCGTGAGTACAGGGGCAAAAACGCAGCAGTGATAGGATTGGAGAGTTTTGGTGAGCAAATGAAGACCCTTTGAAGTCATATTGCATGGTACCCATTCCACGGGTCTCAACTCTCCAGGTTTAAGGGATTCTTCCTTCAGCTAAAACATGCATGTGGAACCCAGAGTATGATCAACCGTGTGATCGGGAGACGTGTTGAAATATGTCTCAGTTCTCGTCCCCTGGTACTCGGGTGCAACATTCCAGATGCTTTACTAACACTCTCCCGACTTGGAGAGTCAGTGCCTTTAACCTCCTGTTTGGCCCAGTTTGCAAATTCCGCGGAAGATGAACAGGAATAGGGAGAACCAATGAGAGACTAGCTGGAGGTGTCTGGACGGGAAAATTTAACTCTCATTTCCCACCAGGAAGAGGAATTAACCAAAGGCTCAGCATGCCATGCCGGAACCAGATTAGGGCCTGAAGCAATCCTGCGGTGTTGCGGCCAGCTCACAAGAAAGCGAGTTGAAGAAAGGAGCTCAGGGGCACTGTAATTCACAAACCTGCAGAGTTATAAATGACAGCTATCATCCAAAAATATACTGAAGTAAGGCTGCCAAGAGGACTTGAAAGCCGGGCAGAATTGCAGGAAACCGATTTCAGGAGGTAGACTGGAATTGCATTTAAAGCATAGGAAAAGAGGCAGAAGGTCGACAATGATGCACTTGGCCAAAAAGGGCGTATGCGTTTTTTCCTGAATATATTCAGGAAAAAACGCATACGCCCTTTTTGGCCAACCAAGCAAGCTTGCAAAGGAAATCTGCACTACAATGAAGTCTCACTTCCCCCCCGTCAAAAGGGCCATCTGAAAAAAGTGTAAAATCCAGAAAGGCAGGACAGGCCATGGAGAACTGGGAGCCTTGTTATGCTGATGGGCGGGATGTAACTTGCCAACAGCCACTCGGGAGAAGTGTATGGTGTTTCCTGAAACATCTAAAAAACAAAGCAACAGAGCCTAGGGCACTTCCACTTATGGTCCTATAGCTTAGGGAAATTAAAATCAAAAAGAAACAACCACCCCAAAGTTTGGGATGGCTCTGTTTACAAGAAACTCGTTTACGGTACAAGTTCAATATCGCATAAAGCGAAAAATGGATAAAGAAGTTGTGGTACTTACGTACAATGCAATATCACTCAGCAATGACATCTATGTCATCAGGCCCATAGCAGCATAATGAGTGGATTCAGGTATGATGATTCTAACTGAAATAAGTCACACAGAAAAAGAAACATCATAAGATATCACTAATACACGGAATGTAAACTTGGCTACACAGGAACTGAATTTCAAAACAGAACATGGTCCCAAATTTAGAAAACCAACTTATGCTTGCTTAAGGGGAAAGGTGAGTTGGGGTGCTGCATAAAACCAGAGATTGAAATGAGCACAGATAAAGTTCCTTAAGCCAAATATGTAATAGACAAGAGCTACTCCTTGCTCAACGAAATGGACTCAAAACCCCATATTAAACGCCTAATAATGTACCTGACTAGTAAGTATCTTAAAACCTATGGATTGCTATGTCTCTGAAAGTGAATCAATCGTGAGTACAGGGGCAAAAACGCAGCAGTGATAGGATTGGAGAGTTTTGGTGAGCAAATGAAGACCCTTTGAAGTCATATTGCATGGTACCCATTCCACGGGTCTCAACTCTCCAGGTTTAAGGGATTCTTCCTTCAGCTAAAACATGCATGTGGAACCCAGAGTATGATCAACCGTGTGATCGGGAGACGTGTTGAAATATGTGTCAGTTCTCGTCCCCTGGTACTCGGGTGCAACATTCCAGATGCTTTACTAACACTCTCCCGACTTGGAGAGTCAGTGCCTTTAACCTCCTGTTTGGTCCAGTTTGCAAATTCCGCGGAAGATGAACAGGAATAGGGAGAACCAATGAGAGACTAGCTGGAGGTGTCTGGACGGGAAAATTTAACTCTCATTTCCCACCAGGAAGAGGAATTAACCAAAGGCTCAGCATGCCATGCCGGAACCAGATTAGGGCCTGAAGCAATCCTGCGGTGTTGTGGCCAGCTCACAAGAAAGCGAGTTGAAGAAAGGAGCTCAGGGGCACTGTAATTCACAAACCTGCAGAGTTATAAATGACAGCTATCATCCAAAAATATACTGAAGTAAGGCTGCCAAGAGGACTTGAAAGCCGGGCAGAATTGCAGGAAACCGATTTCAGGAGGTAGACTGGAATTGCATTTAAAGCATAGGAAAAGAGGCAGAAGGTCGACAATGATGCACTTGGCCAAAAAGGGCGTATGCGTTTTTTCCTGAATATATTCAGGAAAAAACGCATACGCCCTTTTTGGCCAACCAAGCAAGCTTGCAAAGGAAATCTGCACTACAATGAAGTCTCACTTCCCCCCCGTCAAAAGGGCCATCTGAAAAAAGTGTAAAATCCAGAAAGGCAGGACAGGCCATGGAGAACTGGGAGCCTTGTTATGCTGATGGGCGGGTTGTAACTTGCCAACAGCCACTCGGGAGAAGTGTATGGTGTTTCCTGAAACATCTAAAAAACAAAGCAACAGAGCCTAGGGCACTTCCACTTATGGTCCTATAGCTTAGGGAAATTAAAATCAAAAAGACACAGCCACCCCAAAGTTTGGGATGGCTCTGTTTACAAGAAACTCGTTTACGGTACAAGTTCAATATCGCATAAAGCGAAAAATGGATAAAGAAGTTGTGGTACTTACGTACAATGCAATATCACTCAGCAATGACATCTATGTCATCAGGCCCATAGCAGCATAATGAGTGGATTCAGGTATGATGATTCTAACTGAAATAAGTCACACAGAAAAAGAAACATCATAAGATATCACTAATACACGGATTGTAAACTTGGCTACACAGGAACTGAATTTCAAAACAGAACATGGTCCCAAATTTAGAAAACCAACTTATGCTTGCTTAAGGGGAAAGGTGAGTTGGGGTGCTGCATAAAACCAGAGATTGAAATGAGCACAGATAAAGTTCCTTAAGCCAAATATGTAATAGACAAGAGCTACTCCTTGCTCAACGAAATGGACTCAAAACCCCATATTAAACGCCTAATAATGTACCTGACTAGTAAGTATCTTAAAACCTATGGATTGCTATGTCTCTGAAAGTGAATCAATCGTGAGTACAGGGGCAAAAACGCAGCAGTGATAGGATTGGAGAGTTTTGGTGAGCAAATGAAGACCCTTTGAAGTCATATTGCATGGTACCCATTCCACGGGTCTCAACTCTCCAGGTTTAAGGGATTCTTCCTTCAGCTAAAACATGCATGTGGAACCCAGAGTATGATCAACCATGTGATCGGGAGACGTGTTGAAATATGTCTCAGTTCTCGTCCCCTGGTACTCGGGTGCAACATTCCAGATGCTTTACTAACACTCTCCCGACTTGGAGAGTCAGTGCCTTTAACCTCCTGTTTGGCCCAGTTTGCAAATTCCGCGGAAGATGAACAGGAATAGGGAGAACCAATGAGAGACTAGCTGGAGGTGTCTGGACGGGAAAATTTAACTCTCATTTCCCACCAGGAAGAGGAATTAACCAAAGGCTCAGCGTGCCATGCCAGAACCAGATTAGGGCCTGAAGCAATCCTGCGGTGTTGCGGCCAGCTCACAAGAAAGCGAGTTGAAGAAAGGAGCTCAGGGGCACTGTAATTCACAAACCTGCAGAGTTATAAATGACAGCTATCATCCAAAAATATACTGAAGTAAGGCTGCCAAGAGGACTTGAAAGCCGGGCAGAATTGCAGGAAACCGATTTCAGGAGGTAGACTGGAATTGCATTTAAAGCATAGGAAAAGAGGCAGAAGGTCGACAATGATGCACTTGGCCAAAAAGGGCGTATGCGTTTTTTCCTGAATATATTCAGGAAAAAACGCATACGCCCTTTTTGGCCAACCAAGCAAGCTTGCAAAGGAAATCTGCACTACAATGAAGTCTCACTTCCCCCCCGTCAAAAGGGCCATCTGAAAAAAGTGTAAAATCCAGAAAGGCAGGACAGGCCATGGAGAACTGGGAGCCTTGTTATGCTGATGGGCGGGATGTAACTTGCCAACAGCCACTCGGGAGAAGTGTATGGTGTTTCCTGAAACATCTAAAAAACAAAGCAACAGAGCCTAGGGGAATTCCACTTATGGTCCTATAGCTTAGGGAAATTAAAATCAAAAAGACACAGCCACCCCAAAGTTTGGGATGGCTCTGTTTACAAGAAACTCGTTTACGGTACAAGTTCAATATCGCATAAAGCGAAAAATGGATAAAGAAGTTGTGGTACTTACGTACAATGCAATATCACTCAGCAATGACATCTATGTCATCAGGCCCATAGCAGCATAATGAGTGGATTCAGGTATGATGATTCTAACTGAAATAAGTCACACAGAAAAAGAAACATCATAAGATATCACTAATACACGGATTGTAAACTTGGCTACACAGGAACTGAATTTCAAAACAGAACATGGTCCCAAATTTAGAAAACCAACTTATGCTTGCTTAAGGGGAAAGGTGAGTTGGGGTGCTGCATAAAACCAGAGATTGAAATGAGCACAGATAAAGTTCCTTAAGCCAAATATGTAATAGACAAGAGCTACTCCTTGCTCAACGAAATGGACTCAAAACCCCATATTAAACGCCTAATAATGTACCTGACTAGTAAGTATCTTAAAACCTATGGATTGCTATGTCTCTGAAAGTGAATCAATCGTGAGTACAGGGGCAAAAACGCAGCAGTGATAGGATTGGAGAGTTTTGGTGAGCCAATGAAGACCCTTTGAAGTCATATTGCATGGTACCCATTCCACGGGTCTCAACTCTCCAGGTTTAAGGGATTCTTCCTTCAGCTAAAACATGCATGTGGAACCCAGAGTATGATCAACCGTGTGATCGGGAGACGTGTTGAAATATGTCTCAGTTCTCGTCCCCTGGTACTCGGGTGCAACATTCCAGATGCTTTACTAACACTCTCCCGACTTGGAGAGTCAGTGCCTTTAACCTCCTGTTTGGCCCAGTTTGCAAATTCCGCGGAAGATGAACAGGAATAGGGAGAACCAATGAGAGACTACCTGGAGGTGTCTGGACGGGAAAATTTAACTCTCATTTCCCACCAGGAAGAGGAATTAACCAAAGGCTCAGCGTGCCATGCCGGAACCAGATTAGGGCCTGAAGCAATCCTGCGGTGTTGTGGCCAGCTCACAAGAAAGCGAGTTGAAGAAAGGAGCTCAGGGGCACTGTAATTCACAAACCTGCAGAGTTATAAATGACAGCTATCATCCAAAAATATACTGAAGTAAGGCTGCCAAGAGGACTTGAAAGCCGGGCAGAATTGCAGGAAACCGATTTCAGGAGGTAGACTGGAATTGCATTTAAAGCATAGGAAAAGAGGCAGAAGGTCGACAATGATGCACTTGGCCAAAAAGGGCGTATGCGTTTTTTCCTGAATATATTCAGGAAAAAACGCATACGCCCTTTTTGGCCAACCAAGCAAGCTTGCAAAGGAAATCTGCACTACAATGAAGTCTCACTTCCCCCCCGTCAAAAGGGCCATCTGAAAAAAGTGTAAAATCCAGAAAGGCAGGACAGGCCATGGAGAACTGGGAGCCTTGTTATGCTGATGGGCGGGATGTAACTTGCCAACAGCCACTCGGGAGAAGTGTATGGTGTTTCCTGAAACATCTAAAAAACAAAGCAACAGAGCCTAGGGCACTTCCACTTATGGTCCTATAGCTTAGGGAAATTAAAATCAAAAAGACACAGCCACCCCAAAGTTTGGGATGGCTCTGTTTACAAGAAACTCATTTACGGTGCAAGTTCAATATCGCATAAAGCGAAAAATGGATAAAGAAGTTGTGGTACTTACGTACAATGCAATATCACTCAGCAATGACATCTATGTCATCAGGCCCATAGCAGCATAATGAGTGGATTCAGGTATGATGATTCTAACTGAAATAAGTCACACAGAATAAGAAACATCATAAGATATCACTAATACACGGAATGTAAACTTGGCTACACAGGAACTGGATTACAAAACAGAACAGAGTCTCAAATTTAGAAAACCAACTTATGCTTGCTTAAGGGGAAAGGTGAGTTGGGGTGCTGCATAAAACCAGAGATTGAAATGAGCACAGATAAAGTTCCTTAAGCCAAATATGTAATAGACAAGAGCTACTCCTTGCTCAACGAAATGGACTCAAAACCCCATATTAAACGCCTAATAATGTACCTGACTAGTAAGTATCTTAAAACCTATGGATTGCTATGTCTCTGAAAGTGAATCAATCGTGAGTACAGGGGCAAAAACGCAGCAGTGATAGGATTGGAGAGTTTTGGTGAGCCAATGAAGACCCTTTGAAGTCATATTGCATGGTACCCATTCCACGGGTCTCAACTCTCCAGGTTTAAGGGATTCTTCCTTCAGCTAAAACATGCATGTGGAACCCAGAGTATGATCAACCGTGTGATCGGGAGACGTGTTGAAATATGTCTCAGTTCTCGTCCCCTGGTACTCGGGTGCAACATTCCAGATGCTTTACTAACACTCTCCCGACTTGGAGAGTCAGTGCCTTTAACCTCCTGTTTGGCCCAGTTTGCAAATTCCGCGGAAGATGAACAGGAATAGGGAGAACCAATGAGAGACTAGCTGGAGGTGTCTGGACGGGAAAATTTAACTCTCATTTCCCACCAGGAAGAGGAATTAACCAAAGGCTCAGCGTGCCATGCCGGAACCAGATTAGGGCCTGAAGCAATCCTGCGGTGTTGCGGCCAGCTCACAAGAAAGCGAGTTGAAGAAAGGAGCTCAGGGGCACTGTAATTCACAAACCTGCAGAGTTATAAATGACAGCTATCATCCAAAAATATACTGAAGTAAGGCTGCCAAGAGGACTTGAAAGCCGGGCAGAATTGCAGGAAACCGATTTCAGGAGGTAGACTGGAATTGCATTTAAAGCATAGGAAAAGAGGCAGAAGGTCGACAATGATGCACTTGGCCAAAAAGGGCGTATGCGTTTTTTCCTGAATATATTCAGGAAAAAACGCATACGCCCTTTTTGGCCAACCAAGCAAGCTTGCAAAGGAAATCTGCACTACAATGAAGTCTCACTTCCCCCCCCCGTCAAAAGGGCCATCTGAAAAAAGTGTAAAATCCAGAAAGGCAGGACAGGCCATGGAGAACTGGGAGCCTTGTTATGTTGATGGGCGGGATGTAAATTGCCAACAGCCACTCGGGAGAAGTGTATGGTGTTTCCTGAAACATCTAAAAAACAAAGCAACAGAGCCTAGGGCACTTCCACTTATGGTCCTATAGCTTAGGGAAATTAAAATCAAAAAGACACAGCCACCCCAAAGTTTGGGATGGCTCTGTTTACAAGAAACTCGTTTACGGTGCAAGTTCAATATCGCAGAAAGCGAAAAATGGATAAAGAAGTTGCGGTACTTACGTACAATGCAATATCACTCAGCAATGACATCTATGTCATCAGGCCCATAGCAGCATAATGAGTGGATTCAGGTATGATGATTCTAACTGAAATAAGTCACACAGAATAAGAAACATCATAAGATATCACTAATACACGGAATGTAAACTTGGCTACACAGGAACTGGATTACAAAACAGAACAGAGTCTCAAATTTAGAAAACCAACTTATGCTTGCTTAAGGGGAAAGGTGAGTTGGGGTGCTGCATAAAACCAGAGATTGAAATGAGCACAGATAAAGTTCCTTAAGCCAAATATGTAATAGACAAGAGCTACTCCTTGCTCAACGAAATGGACTCAAAACCCCATATTAAACGCCTAATAATGTACCTGACTAGTAAGTATCTTAAAACCTATGGATTGCTATGTCTCTGAAAGTGAATCAATCGTGAGTACAGGGGCAAAAACGCAGCAGTGATAGGATTGGAGAGTTTTGGTGAGCAAATGAAGACCCTTTGAAGTCATATTGCATGGTACCCATTCCACGGGTCTCAACTCTCCAGGTTTAAGGGATTCTTCCTTCAGCTAAAACATGCATGTGGAACCCAGAGTATGATCAACCGTGTGATCGGGAGACGTGTTGAAATATGTCTCAGTTCTCGTCCCCTGGTACTCGGGTGCAACATTCCAGATGCTTTACTAACACTCTCCCGACTTGGAGAGTCAGTGCCTTTAACCTCCTGTTTGGCCCAGTTTGCAAATTCTGCGGAAGATGAACAGGAATAGGGAGAACCAATGAGAGACTAGCTGGAGGTGTCTGGACGGGAAAATTTAACTCTCATTTCCCACCAGGAAGAGGAATTAACCAAAGGCTCAGCGTGCCATGCCGGAACCAGATTAGGGCCTGAAGCAATCCTGCGGTGTTGCGGCCAGCTCACAAGAAAGCGAGTTGAAGAAAGGAGCTCAGGGGCACTGTAATTCACAAACCTGCAGAGTTATAAATGACAGCTATCATCCAAAAATATACTGAAGTAAGGCTGCCAAGAGGACTTGAAAGCCGGGCAGAATTGCAGGAAACCGATTTCAGGAGGTAGACTGGAATTGCATTTAAAGCATAGGAAAAGAGGCAGAAGGTCGACAATGATGCACTTGGCCAAAAAGGGCGTATGCGTTTTTTCCTGAATATATTCAGGAAAAAACGCATACGCCCTTTTTGGCCAACCAAGCAAGCTTGCAAAGGAAATCTGCACTACAATGAAGTCTCACTTCCCCCCCGTCAAAAGGGCCATCTGAAAAAAGTGTAAAATCCAGAAAGGCAGGACAGGCCATGGAGAACTGGGAGCCTTGTTATGCTGATGGGCGGGATGTAACTTGCCAACAGCCACTCGGGAGAAGTGTATGGTGTTTCCTGAAACATCTAAAAAACAAAGCAACAGAGCCTAGGGCACTTCCACTTATGGTCCTATAGCTTAGGGAAATTAAAATCAAAAAGAAACAGCCACCCCAAAGTTTGGGATGGCTCTGTTTACAAGAAACTCGTTTACGGTACAAGTTCAATATCGCATAAAGCGAAAAATGGATAAAGAAGTTGTGGTACTTACGTACAATGCAATATCACTCAGCAATGACATCTATGTCATCAGGCCCATAGCAGCATAATGAGTGGATTCAGGTATGATGATTCTAACTGAAATAAGTCACACAGAAAAAGAAACATCATAAGATATCACTAATACACGGATTGTAAACTTGGCTACACAGGAACTGGATTACAAAACAGAACAGAGTCTCAAATTTAGAAAACCAACTTATGCTTGCTTAAGGGGAAAGGTGAGTTGGGGTGCTGCATAAAACCAGAGATTGAAATGAGCACAGATAAAGTTCCTTAAGCCAAATATGTAATAGACAAGAGCTACTCCTTGCTCAACGAAATGGACTCAAAACCCCATATTAAACGCCTAATAATGTACCTGACTAGTAAGTATCTTAAAACCTATGGATTGCTATGTCTCTGAAAGTGAATCAATCGTGAGTACAGGGGCAAAAACGCAGCAGTGATAGGATTGGAGAGTTTTGGTGAGCAAATGAAGACCCTTTGAAGTCATATTGCATGGTACCCATTCCACGGGTCTCAACTCTCCAGGTTTAAGGGATTCTTCCTTCAGCTAAAACATGCATGTGGAACCCAGAGTATGATCAACCGTGTGATCGGGAGACGTGTTGAAATATGTCTCAGTTCTCGTCCCCTGGTACTCGGGTGCAACATTCCAGATGCTTTACTAACACTCTCCCGACTTGGAGAGTCAGTGCCTTTAACCTCCTGTTTGGCCCAGTTTGCAAATTCCGCGGAAGATGAACAGGAATAGGGAGAACCAATGAGAGACTAGCTGGAGGTGTCTGGACGGGAAAATTTAACTCTCATTTCCCACCAGGAAGAGGAATTAACCAAAGGCTCAGCGTGCCATGCCGGAACCAGATTAGGGCCTGAAGCAATCCTGCGGTGTTGCGGCCAGCTCACAAGAAAGCGAGTTGAAGAAAGGAGCTCAGGGGCACTGTAATTCACAAACCTGCAGAGTTATAAATGACAGCTATCATCCAAAAATATACTGAAGTAAGGCTGCCAAGAGGACTTGAAAGCCGGGCAGAATTGCAGGAAACCGATTTCAGGAGGTAGACTGGAATTGCATTTAAAGCATAGGAAAAGAGGCAGAAGGTCGACAATGATGCACTTGGCCAAAAAGGGCGTATGCGTTTTTTCCTGAATATATTCAGGAAAAGACGCATACGCCCTTTTTGGCCAACAAAGCAAGCTTGCAAAGGAAATCTGCACTACAATGAAGTCTCACTCCCCCCCCCCCCCCCCGTCAAAAGGGCCATCTGAAAAAAGTGTAAAATCCAGAAAGGCAGGACAGGCCATGGAGAACTGGGAGCCTTGTTATGCTGATGGGCGGGATGTAACTTGCCAACAGCCACTCGGGAGAAGTGTATGGTGTTTCCTGAAACATCTAAAAAACAAAGCAACAGAGCCTAGGGCACTTCCACTTATGGTCCTATAGCTTAGGGAAATTAAAATCAAAAAGACACAGCCACCCCAAAGTTTGGGATGGCTCTGTTTACAAGAAACTCTTTTACGGTACAAGTTCAATATCGCATAAAGCGAAAAATGGATAAAGAAGTTGTGGTACTTACGTACAATGCAATATCACTCAGCAATGACATCTATGTCATCAGGCCCATAGCAGCATAATGAGTGGATTCAGGTATGATGATTCTAACTGAAATAAGTCACACAGAAAAAGAAACATCATAAGATATCACTAATACACGGAATGTAAACTTGGCTACACAGGAACTGAATTTCAAAACAGAACATGGTCCCAAATTTAGAAAATCAACTTATGCTTGCTTAAGGGGAAAGGTGAGTTGGGGTGCTGCATAAAACCAGAGATTGAAATGAGCACAGATAAAGTTCCTTAAGCCAAATATGTAATAGACAAGAGCTACTCCTTGCTCAACGAAATGGACTCAAAACCCCATATTAAACGCCTAATAATGTACCTGACTAGTAAGTATCTTAAAACCTATGGATTGCTATGTCTCTGAAAGTGAATCAATCGTGAGTACAGGGGCAAAAACGCAGCAGTGATAGGATTGGAGAGTTTTGGTGAGCAAATGAAGACCCTTTGAAGTCATATTGCATGGTACCCATTCCACGGGTCTCAACTCTCCAGGTTTAAGGGATTCTTCCTTCAGCTAAAACATGCATGTGGAACCCAGAGTATGATCAACCGTGTGATCGGGAGACGTGTTGAAATATGTCTCAGTTCTCGTCCCCTGGTACTCGGGTGCAACATTCCAGATGCTTTACTAACACTCTCCCGACTTGGAGAGTCAGTGCCTTTAACCTCCTGTTTGGCCCAGTTTGCAAATTCCGCGGAAGATGAACAGGAATAGGGAGAACCAATGAGAGACTAGCTGGAGGTGTCTGGACGGGAAAATTTAACTCTCATTTCCCACCAGGAAGAGGAATTAACCAAAGGCTCAGCGTGCCATGCCGGAACCAGATTAGGGCCTGAAGCAATCCTGCGGTGTTGCGGCCAGCTCACAAGAAAGCGAGTTGAAGAAAGGAGCTCAGGGGCACTGTAATTCACAAACCTGCAGAGTTATAAATGACAGCTATCATCCAAAAATATACTGAAGTAAGGCTGCCAAGAGGACTTGAAAGCCGGGCAGAATTGCAGGAAACCGATTTCAGGAGGTAGACTGGAATTGCATTTAAAGCATAGGAAAAGAGGCAGAAGGTCGACAATGATGCACTTGGCCAAAAAGGGCGTATGCGTTTTTTCCTGAATATATTCAGGAAAAAACGCATACGCCCTTTTTGGCCAACCAAGCAAGCTTGCAAAGGAAATCTGCACTACAATGAAGTCTCACTTCCCCCCCCGTCAAAAGGGCCATCTGAAAAAAGTGTAAAATCCAGAAAGGCAGGACAGGCCATGGAGAACTGGGAGCCTTGTTATGTTGATGGGCGGGATGTAAATTGCCAACAGCCACTCGGGAGAAGTGTATGGTGTTTCCTGAAACATCTAAAAAACAAAGCAACAGAGCCTAGGGCACTTCCACTTATGGTCCTATAGCTTAGGGAAATTAAAATCAAAAAGACACAGCCACCCCAAAGTTTGGGATGGCTCTGTTTACAAGAAACTCGTTTACGGTGCAAGTTCAATATCGCAGAAAGCGAAAAATGGATAAAGAAGTTGCGGTACTTACGTACAATGCAATATCACTCAGCAATGACATCTATGTCATCAGGCCCATAGCAGCATAATGAGTGGATTCAGGTATGATGATTCTAACTGAAATAAGTCACACAGAAAAAGAAACATCATAAGATATCACTAATACACGGAATGTAAACTTGGCTACACAGGAACTGAATTTCAAAACAGAACATGGTCCCAAATTTAGAAAACCAACTTATGCTTGCTTAAGGGGAAAGGTGAGTTGGGGTGCTGCATAAAACCAGAGATTGAAATGAGCACAGATAAAGTTCCTTAAGCCAAATATGTAATAGACAAGAGCTACTCCTTGCTCAACGAAATGGACTCAAAACCCCATATTAAACGCCTAATAATGTACCTGACTAGTAAGTATCTTAAAACCTATGGATTGCTATGTCTCTGAAAGTGAATCAATCGTGAGTACAGGGGCAAAAACGCAGCAGTGATAGGATTGGAGAGTTTTGGTGAGCAAATGAAGACCCTTTGAAGTCATATTGCATGGTACCCATTCCACGGGTCTCAACTCTCCAGGTTTAAGGGATTCTTCCTTCAGCTAAAACATGCATGTGGAACCCAGAGTATGATCAACCGTGTGATCGGGAGACGTGTTGAAATATGTCTCAGTTCTCGTCCCCTGGTACTCGGGTGCAACATTCCAGATGCTTTACTAACACTCTCCCGACTTGGAGAGTCAGTGCCTTTAACCTCCTGTTTGGCCCAGTTTGCAAATTCCGCGGAAGATGAACAGGAATAGGGAGAACCAATGAGAGACTAGCTGGAGGTGTCTGGACGGGAAAATTTAACTCTCATTTCCCACCAGGAAGAGGAATTAACCAAAGGCTCAGCGTGCCATGCCGGAACCAGATTAGGGCCTGAAGCAATCCTGCGGTGTTGCAGCCAGCTCACAAGAAAGCGAGTTGAAGAAAGGAGCTCAGGGGCACTGTAATTCACAAACCTGCAGAGTTATAAATGACAGCTATCATCCAAAAATATACTGAAGTAAGGCTGCCAAGAGGACTTGAAAGCCGGGCAGAATTGCAGGAAACCGATTTCAGGAGGTAGACTGGAATTGCATTTAAAGCATAGGAAAAGAGGCAGAAGGTCGACAATGATGCACTTGGCCAAAAAGGGCGTATGCGTTTTTTCCTGAATATATTCAGGAAAAAACGCATACGCCCTTTTTGGCCAACCAAGCAAGCTTGCAAAGGAAATCTGCACTACAATGAAGTCTCACTTCCCCCCCCGTCAAAAGGGCCATCTGAAAAAAGTGTAAAATCCAGAAAGGCAGGACAGGCCATGGAGAACTGGGAGCCATGTTATGCTGATGGGCGGGATGTAACTTGCCAACAGCCACTCGGGAGAAGTGTATGGTGTTTCCTGAAACATCTAAAAAACAAAGCAACAGAGCCTAGGGCACTTCCACTTATGGTCCTATAGCTTAGGGAAATTAAAATCAAAAAGA
Organism: Orcinus orca; assembly: GCF_937001465.1. Taxonomy (NCBI): domain Eukaryota; kingdom Metazoa; phylum Chordata; class Mammalia; order Artiodactyla; family Delphinidae; genus Orcinus; species Orcinus orca. The sequence goes on along the minus strand of NW_026043739.1, from coordinate 130,060 downwards.
CACAGCCACCCCAAAGTTTGGGATGGCTCTGTTTACAAGAAACTCATTTACGGTACAACTTCAATATCGCATAAAGCGAAAAATGGATAAAGAAGTTGCGGTACTTACGTACAATGCAATATCACTCAGCAATGACATCTATGTCATCAGGCCCATAGCAGCATAATGAGTGGATTCAGGTATGATGATTCTAACTGAAATAAGTCACACAGAAAAAGAAACATCATAAGATATCACTAATACACGGAATGTAAACTTGGCTACACAGGAACTGAATTTCAAAACAGAACATGGTCCCAAATTTAGAAAACCAACTTATGCTTGCTTAAGGGGAAAGGTGAGTTGGGGTGCTGCATAAAACCAGAGATTGAAATGAGCACAGATAAAGTTCCTTAAGCCAAATATGTAATAGACAAGAGCTACTCCTTGCTCAACGAAATGGACTCAAAACCCCATATTAAACACCTAATAATGTACCTGACTAGTAAGTATCTTAAAACCTATGGATTGCTATGTCTCTGAAAGTGAATCAATCGTGAGTACAGGGGCAAAAACGCAGCAGTGATAGGATTGGAGAGTTTTGGTGAGCAAATGAAGACCCTTTGAAGTCATATTGCATGGTACCCATTCCACGGGTCTCAACTCTCCAGGTTTAAGGGATTCTTCCTTCAGCTAAAACATGCATGTGGAACCCAGAGTATGATCAACCGTGTGATCGGGAGACGTGTTGAAATATGTCTCAGTTCTCGTCCCCTGGTACTCGGGTGCAACATTCCAGATGCTTTACTAACACTCTCCCGACTTGGAGAGTCAGTGCCTTTAACCTCCTGTTTGGCCCAGTTTGCAAATTCCGCGGAAGATGAACAGGAATAGGGAGAACCAATGAGAGACTAGCTGGAGGTGTCTGGACGGGAAAATTTAACTCTCATTTCCCACCAGGAAGAGGAATTAACCAAAGGCTCAGCGTGCCATGCCGGAACCAGATTAGGGCCTGAAGCAATCCTGCGGTGTTGCGGCCAGCTCACAAGAAAGCGAGTTGAAGAAAGGAGCTCAGGGGCACTGTAATTCACAAACCTGCAGAGTTATAAATGACAGCTATCATCCAAAAATATACTGAAGTAAGGCTGCCAAGAGGACTTGAAAGCCGGGCAGAATTGCAGGAAACCGATTTCAGGAGGTAGACTGGAATTGCATTTAAAGCATAGGAAAAGAGGCAGAAGGTCGACAATGATGCACTTGGCCAAAAAGGGCGTATGCGTTTTTTCCTGAATATATTCAGGAAAAAACGCATACGCCCTTTTTGGCCAACCAAGCAAGCTTGCAAAGGAAATCTGCACTACAATGAAGTCTCACTTCCCCCCCCGTCAAAAGGGCCATCTGAAAAAAGTGTAAAATCCAGAAAGGCAGGACAGGCCATGGAGAACTGGGAGCCATGTTATGCTGATGGGCGGGATGTAACTTGCCAACAGCCACTCGGGAGAAGTGTATGGTGTTTCCTGAAACATCTAAAAAACAAAGCAACAGAGCCTAGGGCACTTCCACTTATGGTCCTATAGCTTAGGGAAATTAAAATCAAAAAGACACAGCCACCCCAAAGTTTGGGATGGCTCTGTTTACAAGAAACTCGTTTACGGTACAACTTCAATATCGCATAAAGCGAAAAATGGATAAAGAAGTTGCGGTACTTACGTACAATGCAATATCACTCTGCAATGACATCTATGTCATCAGGCCCATAGCAGCATAATGAGTGGATTCAGGTATGATGATTCTAACTGAAATAAGTCACACAGAAAAAGAAACATCATAAGATATCACTAATACACGGAATGTAAACTTGGCTACACAGGAACTGAATTTCAAAACAGAACATGGTCCCAAATTTAGAAAACCAACTTATGCTTGCTTAAGGGGAAAGGTGAGTTGGGGTGCTGCATAAAACCAGAGATTGAAATGAGCACAGATAAAGTTCCTTAAGCCAAATATGTAATAGACAAGAGCTACTCCTTGCTCAACGAAATGGACTCAAAACCCCATATTAAACGCCAAATAATGTACCTGACTAGTAAGTATCTTAAAACCTATGGATTGCTATGTCTCTGAAAGTGAATCAATCGTGAGTACAGGGGCAAAAACGCAGCAGTGATAGGATTGGAGAGTTTTGGTGAGCAAATGAAGACCCTTTGAAGTCATATTGCATGGTACCCATTCCACGGGTCTCAACTCTCCAGGTTTAAGGGATTCTTCCTTCAGCTAAAACATGCATGTGGAACCCAGAGTATGATCAACCGTGTGATCGGGAGACGTGTTGAAATATGTCTCAGTTCTCGTCCCCTGGTACTCGGGTGCAACATTCCAGATGCTTTACTAACACTCTCCCGACTTGGAGAGTCAGTGCCTTTAACCTCCTGTTTGGCCCAGTTTGCAAATTCCGCGGAAGATGAACAGGAATAGGGAGAACCAATGAGAGACTAGCTGGAGGTGTCTGGACGGGAAAATTTAACTCTCATTTCCCACCAGGAAGAGGAATTAACCAAAGGCTCAGCGTGCCATGCCGGAACCAGATTAGGGCCTGAAGCAATCCTGCGGTGTTGCGGCCAGCTCACAAGAAAGCGAGTTGAAGAAAGGAGCTCAGGGGCACTGTAATTCACAAACCTGCAGAGTTATAAATGACAGCTATCATCCAAAAATATACTGAAGTAAGGCTGCCAAGAGGACTTGAAAGCCGGGCAGAATTGCAGGAAACCGATTTCAGGAGGTAGACTGGAATTGCATTTAAAGCATAGGAAAAGAGGCAGAAGGTCGACAATGATGCACTTGGCCAAAAAGGGCGTATGCGTTTTTTCCTGAATATATTCAGGAAAAAACGCATACGCCCTTTTTGGCCAACCAAGCAAGCTTGCAAAGGAAATCTGCACTACAATGAAGTCTCATTTCCCCACCCCCCCCGTCAAAAGGGCCATCTGAAAAAAGTGTAAAATCCAGAAAGGCAGGACAGGCCATGGAGAACTGGGAGCCTTGTTATGCTGATGGGCGGGATGTACATTGCCAACAGCCACTCTGGAGAAGTGTATGGTGTTTCCTGAAACATCTAAAAAACAAAGCAACAGAGCCTAGGGCACTTCCACTTATGGTCCTATAGCTTAGGGAAATTAAAATCAAAAAGACACAGCCACCCCAAAGTTTGGGATGGCTCTGTTTACAAGAAACTCGTTTACGGTACAAGTTCAATATCGCATAAAGCGAAAAATGGATAAAGAAGTTGTGGTACTTACGTACAATGCAATATCACTCAGCAATGACATCTATGTCATCAGGCCCATAGCAGCATAATGAGTGGATTCAGGTATGATGATTCTAACTGAAATAAGTCACACAGAAAAAGAAACATCATAAGATATCACTAATACACGGAATGTAAACTTGGCTACACAGGAACTGAATTTCAAAACAGAACATGGTCCCAAATTTAGAAAATCAACTTATGCTTGCTTAAGGGGAAAGGTGAGTTGGGGTGCTGCATAAAACCAGAGATTGAAATGAGCACAGATAAAGTTCCTTAAGCCAAATATGTAATAGACAAGAGCTACTCCTTGCTCAACGAAATGGACTCAAAACCCCATATTAAACGCCTAATAATGTACCTGACTAGTAAGTATCTTAAAACCTATGGATTGCTATGTCTCTGAAAGTGAATCAATCGTGAGTACAGGGGCAAAAACGCAGCAGTGATAGGATTGGAGAGTTTTGGTGAGCAAATGAAGACCCTTTGAAGTCATATTGCATGGTACCCATTCCACGGGTCTCAACTCTCCAGGTTTAAGGGATTCTTCCTTCAGCTAAAACATGCATGTGGAACCCAGAGTATGATCAACCGTGTGATCGGGAGACGTGTTGAAATATGTCTCAGTTCTCGTCCCCTGGTACTCGGGTGCAACATTCCAGATGCTTTACTAACACTCTCCCGACTTGGAGAGTCAGTGCCTTTAACCTCCTGTTTGGCCCAGTTTGCAAATTCCGCGGAAGATGAACAGGAATAGGGAGAACCAATGAGAGACTAGCTGGAGGTGTCTGGACGGGAAAATTTAACTCTCATTTCCCACCAGGAAGAGGAATTAACCAAAGGCTCAGCGTGCCATGCCGGAACCAGATTAGGGCCTGAAGCAATCCTGCGGTGTTGCGGCCAGCTCACAAGAAAGCGAGTTGAAGAAAGGAGCTCAGGGGCACTGTAATTCACAAACCTGCAGAGTTATAAATGACAGCTATCATCCAAAAATATACTGAAGTAAGTCTGCCAAGAGGACTTGAAAGCCGGGCAGAATTGCAGGAAACCGATTTCAGGAGGTAGACTGGAATTGCATTTAAAGCATAGGAAAAGAGGCAGAAGGTCGACAATGATGCACTTGGCCAAAAAGGGCGTATGCGTTTTTTCCTGAATATATTCAGGAAAAAACGCATACGCCCTTTTTGGCCAACCAAGCAAGCTTGCAAAGGAAATCTGCACTACAATGAAGTCTCACTTCCCCACCCCCCCCGTCAAAAGGGCCATCTGAAAAAAGTGTAAAATCCAGAAAGGCAGGACAGGCCATGGAGAACTGGGAGCCTTGTTATGCTGATGGGCGGGATGTAACTTGCCAACAGCCACTCTGGAGAAGTGTATGGTGTTTCCTGAAACATCTAAAAAACAAAGCAACAGAGCCTAGGGCACTTCCACTTATGGTCCTATAGCTTAGGGAAATTAAAATCAAAAAGACACAGCCACCCCAAAGTTTGGGATGGCTCTGTTTACAAGAAACTCGTTTACGGTACAAGTTCAATATCGCATAAAGCGAAAAATGGATAAAGAAGTTGTGGTACTTACGTACAATGCAATATCACTCAGCAATGACATCTATGTCATCAGGCCCATAGCAGCATAATGAGTGGATTCAGGTATGATGATTCTAACTGAAATAAGTCACACAGAAAAAGAAACATCATAAGATATCACTAATACACGGAATGTAAACTTGGCTACACAGGAACTGAATTTCAAAACAGAACATGGTCCCAAATTTAGAAAACCAACTTATGCTTGCTTAAGGGGAAAGGTGAGTTGGGGTGCTGCATAAAACCAGAGATTGAAATGAGCACAGATAAAGTTCCTTAAGCCAAATATGTAATAGACAAGAGCTACTCCTTGCTCAACGAAATGGACTCAAAACCCCATATTAAACGCCAAATAATGTACCTGACTAGTAAGTATCTTAAAACCTATGGATTGCTATGTCTCTGAAAGTGAATCAATCGTGAGTACAGGGGCAAAAACGCAGCAGTGATAGGATTGGAGAGTTTTGGTGAGCAAATGAAGACCCTTTGAAGTCATATTGCATGGTACCCATTCCACGGGTCTCAACTCTCCAGGTTTAAGGGATTCTTCCTTCAGCTAAAACATGCATGTGGAACCCAGAGTATGATCAACCGTGTGATCGGGAGACGTGTTGAAATATGTCTCAGTTCTCGTCCCCTGGTACTCGGGTGCAACATTCCAGATGCTTTACTAACACTCTCCCGACTTGGAGAGTCAGTGCCTTTAACCTCCTGTTTGGCCCAGTTTGCAAATTCCGCGGAAGATGAACAGGAATAGGGAGAACCAATGAGAGACTAGCTGGAGGTGTCTGGACGGGAAAATTTAACTCTCATTTCCCACCAGGAAGAGGAATTAACCAAAGGCTCAGCGTGCCATGCCGGAACCAGATTAGGGCCTGAAGCAATCCTGCGGTGTTGCGGCCAGCTCACAAGAAAGCGAGTTGAAGAAAGGAGCTCAGGGGCACTGTAATTCACAAACCTGCAGAGTTATAAATGACAGCTATCATCCAAAAATATACTGAAGTAAGGCTGCCAAGAGGACTTGAAAGCCGGGCAGAATTGCAGGAAACCGATTTCAGGAGGTAGACTGGAATTGCATTTAAAGCATAGGAAAAGAGGCAGAAGGTCGACAATGATGCACTTGGCCAAAAAGGGCGTATGCGTTTTTTCCTGAATATATTCAGGAAAAAACGCATACGCCCTTTTTGGCCAACCAAGCAAGCTTGCAAAGGAAATCTGCACTACAATGAAGTCTCACTTCCCCCCCCCCCGTCAAAAGGGCCATCTGAAAAAAGTGTAAAATCCAGAAAGGCAGGACAGGCCATGGAGAACTGGGAGCCTTGTTATGCTGATGGGCGGGATGTAACTTGCCAACAGCCACTCGGGAGAAGTGTATGGTGTTTCCTGAAACATCTAAAAAACAAAGCAACAGAGACTAGGGCACTTCCACTTATGGTCCTATAGCTTAGGGAAATTAAAATCAAAAAGACACAGCCACCCCAAAGTTTGGGATGGCTCTGTTTACAAGAAACTCGTTTACGGTACAACTTCAATATCGCATAAAGCGAAAAATGGATAAAGAAGTTGTGGTACTTACGTACAATGCAATATCACTCAGCAATGACATCTATGTCATCAGGCCCATAGCAGCATAATGAGTGGATTCAGGTATGATGATTCTAACTGAAATAAGTCACACAGAAAAAGAAACATCATAAGATATCACTAATACACGGAATGTAAACTTGGCTACACAGGAACTGAATTTCAAAACAGAACATGGTCCCAAATTTAGAAAACCAACTTATGCTTGCTTAAGGGGAAAGGTGAGTTGGGGTGCTGCATAAAACCAGAGATTGAAATGAGCACAGATAAAGTTCCTTAAGCCAAATATGTAATAGACAAGAGCTACTCCTTGCTCAACGAAATGGACTCAAAACCCCATATTAAACGCCTAATAATGTACCTGACTAGTAAGTATCTTAAAACCTATGGATTGCTATGTCTCTGAAAGTGAATCAATCGTGAGTACAGGGGCAAAAACGCAGCAGTGATAGGATTGGAGAGTTTTGGTGAGCAAATGAAGACCCTTTGAAGTCATATTGCATGGTACCCATTCCACGGGTCTCAACTCTCCAGGTTTAAGGGATTCTTCCTTCAGCTAAAACATGCATGTGGAACCCAGAGTATGATCAACCGTGTGATCGGGAGACGTGTTGAAATATGTCTCAGTTCTCGTCCCCTGGTACTCGGGTGCAACATTCCAGATGCTTTACTAACACTCTCCCGACTTGGAGAGTCAGTGCCTTTAACCTCCTGTTTGGCCCAGTTTGCAAATTCCGCGGAAGATGAACAGGAATAGGGAGAACCAATGAGAGACTAGCTGGAGGTGTCTGGACGGGAAAATTTAACTCTCATTTCCCACCAGGAAGAGGAATTAACCAAAGGCTCAGCGTGCCATGCCGGAACCAGATTAGGGCCTGAAGCAATCCTGCGGTGTTGCGGCCAGCTCACAAGAAAGCGAGTTGAAGAAAGGAGCTCAGGGGCACTGTAATTCACAAACCTGCAGAGTTATAAATGACAGCTATCATCCAAAAATATACTGAAGTAAGGCTGCCAAGAGGACTTGAAAGCCGGGCAGAATTGCAGGAAACCGATTTCAGGAGGTAGACTGGAATTGCATTTAAAGCATAGGAAAAGAGGCAGAAGGTCGACAATGATGCACTTGGCCAAAAAGGGCGTATGCGTTTTTTCCTGAATATATTCAGGAAAAAACGCATACGCCCTTTTTGGCCAACCAAGCAAGCTTGCAAAGGAAATCTGCACTACAATGAAGTCTCACTTCCCCCCCCGTCAAAAGGGCCATCTGAAAAAAGTGTAAAATCCAGAAAGGCAGGACAGGCCATGGAGAACTGGGAGCCATGTTATGCTGATGGGCGGGATGTAACTTGCCAACAGCCACTCGGGAGAAGTGTATGGTGTTTCCTGAAACATCTAAAAAACAAAGCAACAGAGCCTAGGGCACTTCCACTTATGGTCCTATAGCTTAGGGAAATTAAAATCAAAAAGACACAGCCACCCCAAAGTTTGGGATGGCTCTGTTTACAAGAAACTCGTTTACGGTACAAGTTCAATATCGCATAAAGCGAAAAATGGATAAAGAAGTTGCGGTACTTACGTACAATGCAATATCACTCAGCAATGACATCTATGTCATCAGGCCCATAGCAGCATAATGAGTGGATTCAGGTATGATGATTCTAACTGAAATAAGTCACACAGAAAAAGAAACATCATAAGATATCACTAATACACGGAATGTAAACTTGGCTACACAGGAACTGAATTTCAAAACAGAACATGGTCCCAAATTTAGAAAACCAACTTATGCTTGCTTAAGGGGAAAGGTGAGTTGGGGTGCTGCATAAAACCAGAGATTGAAATGAGCACAGATAAAGTTCCTTAAGCCAAATATGTAATAGACAAGAGCTACTCCTTGCTCAACGAAATGGACTCAAAACCCCATATTAAACGCCTAATAATGTACCTGACTAGTAAGTATCTTAAAACCTATGGATTGCTATGTCTCTGAAAGTGAATCAATCGTGAGTACAGGGGCAAAAACGCAGCAGTGATAGGATTGGAGAGTTTTGGTGAGCAAATGAAGACCCTTTGAAGTCATATTGCATGGTACCCATTCCACGGGTCTCAACTCTCCAGGTTTAAGGGATTCTTCCTTCAGCTAAAACATGCATGTGGAACCCAGAGTATGATCAACCGTGTGATCGGGAGACGTGTTGAAATATGTCTCAGTTCTCGTCCCCTGGTACTCGGGTGCAACATTCCAGATGCTTTACTAACACTCTCCCGACTTGGAGAGTCAGTGCCTTTAACCTCCTGTTTGGCCCAGTTTGCAAATTCCACGGAAGATGAACAGGAATAGGGAGAACCAATGAGAGACTAGCTGGAGGTGTCTGGACGGGAAAATTTAACTCTCATTTCCCACCAGGAAGAGGAATTAACCAAAGGCTCAGCGTGCCATGCCGGAACCAGATTAGGGCCTGAAGCAATCCTGCGGTGTTGCGGCCAGCTCACAAGAAAGCGAGTTGAAGAAAGGAGCTCAGGGGCACTGTAATTCACAAACCTGCAGAGTTATAAATGACAGCTATCATCCAAAAATATACTGAAGTAAGGCTGCCAAGAGGACTTGAAAGCCGGGCAGAATTGCAGGAAACCGATTTCAGGAGGTAGACTGGAATTGCATTTAAAGCATAGGAAAAGAGGCAGAAGGTCGACAATGATGCACTTGGCCAAAAAGGGCGTATGCGTTTTTTCCTGAATATATTCAGGAAAAAACGCATACGCCCTTTTTGGCCAACCAAGCAAGCTTGCAAAGGAAATCTGCACTACAATGAAGTCTCACTTCCCCCCCCGTCAAAAGGGCCATCTGAAAAAAGTGTAAAATCCAGAAAGGCAGGACAGGCCATGGAGAACTGGGAGCCATGTTATGCTGATGGGCGGGATGTAACTTGCCAACAGCCACTCGGGAGAAGTGTATGGTGTTTCCTGAAACATCTAAAAAACAAAGCAACAGAGCCTAGGGCACTTCCACTTATGGTCCTATAGCTTAGGGAAATTAAAATCAAAAAGACACAGCCACCCCAAAGTTTGGGATGGCTCTGTTTACAAGAAACTCGTTTACGGTACAAGTTCAATATCGCATAAAGCGAAAAATGGATAAAGAAGTTGCGGTACTTACGTACAATGCAATATCACTCAGCAATGACATCTATGTCATCAGGCCCATAGCAGCATAATGAGTGGATTCAGGTATGATGATTCTAACTGAAATAAGTCACACAGAAAAAGAAACATCATAAGATATCACTAATACACGGAATGTAAACTTGGCTACACAGGAACTGAATTTCAAAACAGAACATGGTCCCAAATTTAGAAAACCAACTTATGCTTGCTTAAGGGGAAAGGTGAGTTGGGGTGCTGCATAAAACCAGAGATTGAAATGAGCACAGATAAAGTTCCTTAAGCCAAATATGTAATAGACAAGAGCTACTCCTTGCTCAACGAAATGGACTCAAAACCCCATATTAAACGCCTAATAATGTACCTGACTAGTAAGTATCTTAAAACCTATGGATTGCTATGTCTCTGAAAGTGAATCAATCGTGAGTACAGGGGCAAAAACGCAGCAGTGATAGGATTGGAGAGTTTTGGTGAGCAAATGAAGACCCTTTGAAGTCATATTGCATGGTACCCATTCCACGGGTCTCAACTCTCCAGGTTTAAGGGATTCTTCCTTCAGCTAAAACATGCATGTGGAACCCAGAGTATGATCAACCGTGTGATCGGGAGACGTGTTGAAATATGTCTCAGTTCTCGTCCCCTGGTACTCGGGTGCAACATTCCAGATGCTTTACTAACACTCTCCCGACTTGGAGAGTCAGTGCCTTTAACCTCCTGTTTGGCCCAGTTTGCAAATTCCGCGGAAGATGAACAGGAATAGGGAGAACCAATGAGAGACTAGCTGGAGGTGTCTGGACGGGAAAATTTAACTCTCATTTCCCACCAGGAAGAGGAATTAACCAAAGGCTCAGCGTGCCATGCCGGAACCAGATTAGGGCCTGAAGCAATCCTGCGGTGTTGCGGCCAGCTCACAAGAAAGCGAGTTGAAGAAAGGAGCTCAGGGGCACTGTAATTCACAAACCTGCAGAGTTATAAATGACAGCTATCATCCAAAAATATACTGAAGTAAGGCTGCCAAGAGGACTTGAAAGCCGGGCAGAATTGCAGGAAACCGATTTCAGGAGGTAGACTGGAATTGCATTTAAAGCATAGGAAAAGAGGCAGAAGGTCGACAATGATGCACTTGGCCAAAAAGGGCGTATGCGTTTTTTCCTGAATATATTCAGGAAAAAACGCATACGCCCTTTTTGGCCAACCAAGCAAGCTTGCAAAGGAAATCTGCACTACAATGAAGTCTCACTTCCCCCCCCGTCAAAAGGGCCATCTGAAAAAAGTGTAAAATCCAGAAAGGCAGGACAGGCCATGGAGAACTGGGAGCCATGTTATGCTGATGGGCGGGATGTAACTTGCCAACAGCCACTCGGGAGAAGTGTATGGTGTTTCCTGAAACATCTAAAAAACAAAGCAACAGAGCCTAGGGCACTTCCACTTATGGTCCTATAGCTTAGGGAAATTAAAATCAAAAAGACACAGCCACCCCAAAGTTTGGGATGGCTCTGTTTACAAGAAACTCGTTTACGGTACAAGTTCAATATCGCATAAAGCGAAAAATGGATAAAGAAGTTGCGGTACTTACGTACAATGCAATATCACTCAGCAATGACATCTATGTCATCAGGCCCATAGCAGCATAATGAGTGGATTCAGGTATGATGATTCTAACTGAAATAAGTCACACAGAAAAAGAAACATCATAAGATATCACTAATACACGGAATGTAAACTTGGCTACACAGGAACTGAATTTCAAAACAGAACATGGTCCCAAATTTAGAAAACCAACTTATGCTTGCTTAAGGGGAAAGGTGAGTTGGGGTGCTGCATAAAACCAGAGATTGAAATGAGCACAGATAAAGTTCCTTAAGCCAAATATGTAATAGACAAGAGCTACTCCTTGCTCAACGAAATGGACTCAAAACCCCATATTAAACGCCTAATAATGTACCTGACTAGTAAGTATCTTAAAACCTATGGATTGCTATGTCTCTGAAAGTGAATCAATCGTGAGTACAGGGGCAAAAACGCAGCAGTGATAGGATTGGAGAGTTTTGGTGAGCAAATGAAGACCCTTTGAAGTCATATTGCATGGTACCCATTCCACGGGTCTCAACTCTCCAGGTTTAAGGGATTCTTCCTTCAGCTAAAACATGCATGTGGAACCCAGAGTATGATCAACCGTGTGATCGGGAGACGTGTTGAAATATGTCTCAGTTCTCGTCCCCTGGTACTCGGGTGCAACATTCCAGATGCTTTACTAACACTCTCCCGACTTGGAGAGTCAGTGCCTTTAACCTCCTGTTTGGCCCAGTTTGCAAATTCCGCGGAAGATGAACAGGAATAGGGAGAACCAATGAGAGACTAGCTGGAGGTGTCTGGACGGGAAAATTTAACTCTCATTTCCCACCAGGAAGAGGAATTAACCAAAGGCTCAGCGTGCCATGCCGGAACCAGATTAGGGCCTGAAGCAATCCTGCGGTGTTGCGGCCAGCTCACAAGAAAGCGAGTTGAAGAAAGGAGCTCAGGGGCACTGTAATTCACAAACCTGCAGAGTTATAAATGACAGCTATCATCCAAAAATATACTGAAGTAAGGCTGCCAAGAGGACTTGAAAGCCGGGCAGAATTGCAGGAAACCGATTTCAGGAGGTAGACTGGAATTGCATTTAAAGCATAGGAAAAGAGGCAGAAGGTCGACAATGATGCACTTGGCCAAAAAGGGCGTATGCGTTTTTTCCTGAATATATTCAGGAAAAAACGCATACGCCCTTTTTGGCCAACCAAGCAAGCTTGCAAAGGAAATCTGCACTACAATGAAGTCTCACTTCCCCCCCCGTCAAAAGGGCCATCTGAAAAAAGTGTAAAATCCAGAAAGGCAGGACAGGCCATGGAGAACTGGGAGCCATGTTATGCTGATGGGCGGGATGTAACTTGCCAACAGCCACTCGGGAGAAGTGTATGGTGTTTCCTGAAACATCTAAAAAACAAAGCAACAGAGCCTAGGGCACTTCCACTTATGGTCCTATAGCTTAGGGAAATTAAAATCAAAAAGACACAGCCACCCCAAAGTTTGGGATGGCTCTGTTTACAAGAAACTCGTTTACGGTACAAGTTCAATATCGCATAAAGCGAAAAATGGATAAAGAAGTTGCGGTACTTACGTACAATGCAATATCACTCAGCAATGACATCTATGTCATCAGGCCCATAGCAGCATAATGAGTGGATTCAGGTATGATGATTCTAACTGAAATAAGTCACACAGAAAAAGAAACATCATAAGATATCACTAATACACGGAATGTAAACTTGGCTACACAGGAACTGAATTTCAAAACAGAACATGGTCCCAAATTTAGAAAACCAACTTATGCTTGCTTAAGGGGAAAGGTGAGTTGGGGTGCTGCATAAAACCAGAGATTGAAATGAGCACAGATAAAGTTCCTTAAGCCAAATATGTAATAGACAAGAGCTACTCCTTGCTCAACGAAATGGACTCAAAACCCCATATTAAACGCCTAATAATGTACCTGACTAGTAAGTATCTTAAAACCTATGGATTGCTATGTCTCTGAAAGTGAATCAATCGTGAGTACAGGGGCAAAAACGCAGCAGTGATAGGATTGGAGAGTTTTGGTGAGCAAATGAAGACCCTTTGAAGTCATATTGCATGGTACCCATTCCACGGGTCTCAACTCTCCAGGTTTAAGGGATTCTTCCTTCAGCTAAAACATGCATGTGGAACCCAGAGTATGATCAACCGTGTGATCGGGAGACGTGTTGAAATATGTCTCAGTTCTCGTCCCCTGGTACTCGGGTGCAACATTCCAGATGCTTTACTAACACTCTCCCGACTTGGAGAGTCAGTGCCTTTAACCTCCTGTTTGGCCCAGTTTGCAAATTCCGCGGAAGATGAACAGGAATAGGGAGAACCAATGAGAGACTAGCTGGAGGTGTCTGGACGGGAAAATTTAACTCTCATTTCCCACCAGGAAGAGGAATTAACCAAAGGCTCAGCGTGCCATGCCGGAACCAGATTAGGGCCTGAAGCAATCCTGCGGTGTTGCGGCCAGCTCACAAGAAAGCGAGTTGAAGAAAGGAGCTCAGGGGCACTGTAATTCACAAACCTGCAGAGTTATAAATGACAGCTATCATCCAAAAATATACTGAAGTAAGGCTGCCAAGAGGACTTGAAAGCCGGGCAGAATTGCAGGAAACCGATTTCAGGAGGTAGACTGGAATTGCATTTAAAGCATAGGAAAAGAGGCAGAAGGTCGACAATGATGCACTTGGCCAAAAAGGGCGTATGCGTTTTTTCCTGAATATATTCAGGAAAAAACGCATACGCCCTTTTTGGCCAACCAAGCAAGCTTGCAAAGGAAATCTGCACTACAATGAAGTCTCACTTCCCCCCCCGTCAAAAGGGCCATCTGAAAAAAGTGTAAAATCCAGAAAGGCAGGACAGGCCATGGAGAACTGGGAGCCATGTTATGCTGATGGGCGGGATGTAACTTGCCAACAGCCACTCGGGAGAAGTGTATGGTGTTTCCTGAAACATCTAAAAAACAAAGCAACAGAGCCTAGGGCACTTCCACTTATGGTCCTATAGCTTAGGGAAATTAAAATCAAAAAGACACAGCCACCCCAAAGTTTGGGATGGCTCTGTTTACAAGAAACTCGTTTACGGTACAAGTTCAATATCGCATAAAGCGAAAAATGGATAAAGAAGTTGCGGTACTTACGTACAATGCAATATCACTCAGCAATGACATCTATGTCATCAGGCCCATAGCAGCATAATGAGTGGATTCAGGTATGATGATTCTAACTGAAATAAGTCACACAGAAAAAGAAACATCATAAGATATCACTAATACACGGAATGTAAACTTGGCTACACAGGAACTGAATTTCAAAACAGAACATGGTCCCAAATTTAGAAAACCAACTTATGCTTGCTTAAGGGGAAAGGTGAGTTGGGGTGCTGCATAAAACCAGAGATTGAAATGAGCACAGATAAAGTTCCTTAAGCCAAATATGTAATAGACAAGAGCTACTCCTTGCTCAACGAAATGGACTCAAAACCCCATATTAAACGCCTAATAATGTACCTGACTAGTAAGTATCTTAAAACCTATGGATTGCTATGTCTCTGAAAGTGAATCAATCGTGAGTACAGGGGCAAAAACGCAGCAGTGATAGGATTGGAGAGTTTTGGTGAGCAAATGAAGACCCTTTGAAGTCATATTGCATGGTACCCATTCCACGGGTCTCAACTCTCCAGGTTTAAGGGATTCTTCCTTCAGCTAAAACATGCATGTGGAACCCAGAGTATGATCAACCGTGTGATCGGGAGACGTGTTGAAATATGTCTCAGTTCTCGTCCCCTGGTACTCGGGTGCAACATTCCAGATGCTTTACTAACACTCTCCCGACTTGGAGAGTCAGTGCCTTTAACCTCCTGTTTGGCCCAGTTTGCAAATTCCGCGGAAGATGAACAGGAATAGGGAGAACCAATGAGAGACTAGCTGGAGGTGTCTGGACGGGAAAATTTAACTCTCATTTCCCACCAGGAAGAGGAATTAACCAAAGGCTCAGCGTGCCATGCCGGAACCAGATTAGGGCCTGAAGCAATCCTGCGGTGTTGCGGCCAGCTCACAAGAAAGCGAGTTGAAGAAAGGAGCTCAGGGGCACTGTAATTCACAAACCTGCAGAGTTATAAATGACAGCTATCATCCAAAAATATACTGAAGTAAGGCTGCCAAGAGGACTTGAAAGCCGGGCAGAATTGCAGGAAACCGATTTCAGGAGGTAGACTGGAATTGCATTTAAAGCATAGGAAAAGAGGCAGAAGGTCGACAATGATGCACTTGGCCAAAAAGGGCGTATGCGTTTTTTCCTGAATATATTCAGGAAAAAACGCATACGCCCTTTTTGGCCAACCAAGCAAGCTTGCAAAGGAAATCTGCACTACAATGAAGTCTCACTTCCCCCCCCGTCAAAAGGGCCATCTGAAAAAAGTGTAAAATCCAGAAAGGCAGGACAGGCCATGGAGAACTGGGAGCCATGTTATGCTGATGGGCGGGATGTAACTTGCCAACAGCCACTCGGGAGAAGTGTATGGTGTTTCCTGAAACATCTAAAAAACAAAGCAACAGAGCCTAGGGCACTTCCACTTATGGTCCTATAGCTTAGGGAAATTAAAATCAAAAAGACACAGCCACCCCAAAGTTTGGGATGGCTCTGTTTACAAGAAACTCGTTTACGGTACAACTTCAATATCGCATAAAGCGAAAAATGGATAAAGAAGTTGCGGTACTTACGTACAATGCAATATCACTCAGCAATGACATCTATGTCATCAGGCCCATAGCAGCATGATGAGTGGATTCAGGTATGATGATTCTAACTGAAATAAGTCACACAGAAAAAGAAACATCATAAGATATCACTAATACACGGAATGTAAACTTGGCTACACAGGAACTGAATTTCAAAACAGAACATGGTCCCAAATTTAGAAAACCAACTTATGCTTGCTTAAGGGGAAAGGTGAGTTGGGGTGCTGCATAAAACCAGAGATTGAAATGAGCACAGATAAAGTTCCTTAAGCCAAATATGTAATAGACAAGAGCTACTCCTTGCTCAACGAAATGGACTCAAAACCCCATATTAAACGCCTAATAATGTACCTGACTAGTAAGTATCTTAAAACCTATGGATTGCTATGTCTCTGAAAGTGAATCAATCGTGAGTACAGGGGCAAAAACGCAGCAGTGATAGGATTGGAGAGTTTTGGTGAGCAAATGAAGACCCTTTGAAGTCATATTGCATGGTACCCATTCCACGGGTCTCAACTCTCCAGGTTTAAGGGATTCTTCCTTCAGCTAAAACATGCATGTGGAACCCAGAGTATGATCAACCGTGTGATCGGGAGACGTGTTGAAATATGTCTCAGTTCTCGTCCCCTGGTACTCGGGTGCAACATTCCAGATGCTTTACTAACACTCTCCCGACTTGGAGAGTCAGTGCCTTTAACCTCCTGTTTGGCCCAGTTTGCAAATTCCGCGGAAGATGAACAGGAATAGGGAGAACCAATGAGAGACTAGCTGGAGGTGTCTGGACGGGAAAATTTAACTCTCATTTCCCACCAGGAAGAGGAATTAACCAAAGGCTCAGCGTGCCATGCCGGAACCAGATTAGGGCCTGAAGCAATCCTGCGGTGTTGCGGCCAGCTCACAAGAAAGCGAGTTGAAGAAAGGAGCTCAGGGGCACTGTAATTCACAAACCTGCAGAGTTATAAATGACAGCTATCATCCAAAAATATACTGAAGTAAGGCTGCCAAGAGGACTTGAAAGCCGGGCAGAATTGCAGGAAACCGATTTCAGGAGGTAGACTGGAATTGCATTTAAGGCATAGGAAAAGAGGCAGAAGGTCGACAATGATGCACTTGGCCAAAAAGGGCGTATGCGTTTTTTCCTGAATATATTCAGGAAAAAAAACGCATACGCCCTTTTTGGCCAACCAAGCAAGCTTGCAAAGGAAATCTGCACTACAATGAAGTCTCACTTCCCCCCCGTCAAAAGGGCCATCTGAAAAAAGTGTAAAATCCAGAAAGTCAGGACAGGCCATGGAGAACTGGGAGCCTTGTTATGCTGATGGGCGGGATGTAAATTGCCAACAGCCACTCGGGAGAAGTGTATGGTGTTTCCTGAAACATCTAAAAAACAAAGCAACAGAGCCTAGGGCACTTCCACTTATGGTCCTATAGCTTAGGGAAATTAAAATCAAAAAGACACAGCCACCCCAAAGTTTGGGATGGCTCTGTTTACAAGAAACTCGTTTACGGTAGAAGTTCAATATCGCATAAAGCGAAAAATGGATAAAGAAGTTGTGGTACTTACGTACAATGCAATATCACTCAGCAATGACATCTATGTCATCAGGCCCATAGCAGCATGATGAGTGGATTCAGGTATGATGATTCTAACTGAAATAAGTCACACAGAAAAAGAAACATCATAAGATATCACTAATACACGGAATGTAAACTTGGCTACACAGGAACTGAATTTCAAAACAGAACATGGTCCCAAATTTAGAAAACCAACTTATGCTTGCTTAAGGGGAAAGGTGAGTTGGGGTGCTGCATAAAACCAGAGATTGAAATGAGCACAGATAAAGTTCCTTAAGCCAAATATGTAATAGACAAGAGCTACTCCTTGCTCAACGAAATGGACTCAAAACCCCATATTAAACGCCTAATAATGTACCTGACTAGTAAGTATCTTAAAACCTATGGATTGCTATGTCTCTGAAAGTGAATCAATCGTGAGTACAGGGGCAAAAACGCAGCAGTGATAGGATTGGAGAGTTTTGGTGAGCAAATGAAGACCCTTTGAAGTCATATTGCATGGTACCCATTCCACGGGTCTCAACTCTCCAGGTTTAAGGGATTCTTCCTTCAGCTAAAACATGCATGTGGAACCCAGAGTATGATCAACCATGTGATCGGGAGACGTGTTGAAATATGTCTCAGTTCTCGTCCCCTGGTACTCGGGTGCAACATTCCAGATGCTTTACTAACACTCTCCCGACTTGGAGAGTCAGTGCCTTTAACCTCCTGTTTGGCCCAGTTTGCAAATTCCGCGGAAGATGAACAGGAATAGGGAGAACCAATGAGAGACTAGCTGGAGGTGTCTGGACGGGAAAATTTAACTCTCATTTCCCACCAGGAAGAGGAATTAACCAAAGGCTCAGCGTGCCATGCCGGAACCAGATTAGGGCCTGAAGCAATCCTGCGGTGTTGCGGCCAGCTCACAAGAAAGCGAGTTGAAGAAAGGAGCTCAGGGGCACTGTAATTCACAAACCTGCAGAGTTATAAATGACAGCTATCATCCAAAAATATACTGAAGTAAGGCTGCCAAGAGGACTTGAAAGCCGGGCAGAATTGCAGGAAACCGATTTCAGGAGGTAGACAGGAATTGCATTTAAAGCATAGGAAAAGAGGCAGAAGGTCGACAATGATGCACTTGGCCAAAAAGGGCGTATGCGTTTTTTCCTGAATATATTCAGGAAAAAACGCATACGCCCTTTTTGGCCAACCAAGCAAGCTTGCAAAGGAAATCTGCACTACAATGAAGTCTCACTTCCCCCCCGTCAAAAGGGCCATCTGAAAAAAGTGTAAAATCCAGAAAGGCAGGACAGGCCATGGAGAACTGGGAGCCTTGTTATGCTGATGGGCGGGATGTAAATTGCCAACAGCCACTCGGGAGAAGTGTATGGTGTTTCCTGAAACATCTAAAAAACAAAGCAACAGAGCCTAGGGCACTTCCACTTATGGTCCTATAGCTTAGGGAAATTAAAATCAAAAAGACACAGCCACCCCAAAGTTTGGGATGGCTCTGTTTACAAGAAACTCGTTTACGGTACAAGTTCAATATCGCATAAAGCGAAAAATGGATAAAGAAGTTGTGGTACTTACGTACAATGCACTATCACTCAACAATGACATCTATGTCATCAGGCCCATAGCAGCATAATGAGTGGATTCAGGTATGATGATTCTAACTGAAATAAGTCACACAGAAAAAGAAACATCATAAGATATCACTAATACACGGAATGTAAACTTGGCTACACAGGAACTGAATTTCAAAACAGAACATGGTCCCAAATTTAGAAAACCAACTTATGCTTGCTTAAGGGGAAAGGTGAGTTGGGGTGCTGCATAAAACCAGAGATTGAAATGAGCACAGATAAAGTTCCTTAAGCCAAATATGTAATAGACAAGAGCTACTCCTTGCTCAACGAAATGGACTCAAAACCCCATATTAAACGCCTAATAATGTACCTGACTAGTAAGTATCTTAAAACCTATGGATTGCTATGTCTCTGAAAGTGAATCAATCGTGAGTACAGGGGCAAAAACGCAGCAGTGATAGGATTGGAGAGTTTTGGTGAGCAAATGAAGACCCTTTGAAGTCATATTGCATGGTACCCATTCCACGGGTCTCAACTCTCCAGGTTTAAGGGATTCTTCCTTCAGCTAAAACATGCATGTGGAACCCAGAGTATGATCAACCGTGTGATCGGGAGACGTGTTGAAATATGTCTCAGTTCTCGTCCCCTGGTACTCGGGTGCAACATTCCAGATGCTTTACTAACACTCTCCCGACTTGGAGAGTCAGTGCCTTTAACCTCCTGTTTGGCCCAGTTTGCAAATTCCGTGGAAGATGAACAGGAATAGGGAGAACCAATGAGAGACTAGCTGGAGGTGTCTGGACGGGAAAATTTAACTCTCATTTCCCACCAGGAAGAGGAATTAACCAAAGGCTCAGCGTGCCATGCCGGAACCAGATTAGGGCCTGAAGCAATCCTGCGGTGTTGCGGCCAGCTCACAAGAAAGCGAGTTGAAGAAAGGAGCTCAGGGGCACTGTAATTCACAAACCTGCAGAGTTATAAATGACAGCTATCATCCAAAAATATACTGAAGTAAGGCTGCCAAGAGGACTTGAAAGCCGGGCAGAATTGCAGGAAACCGATTTCAGGAGGTAGACTGGAATTGCATTTAAAGCATAGGAAAAGAGGCAGAAGGTCGACAATGATGCACTTGGCCAAAAAGGGCGTATGCGTTTTTTCCTGAATATATTCAGGAAAAAACGCATACGCCCTTTTTGGCCAACCAAGCAAGCTTGCAAAGGAAATCTGCACTACAATGAAGTCTCACTTCCCCCCCCGTCAAAAGGGCCATCTGAAAAAAGTGTAAAATCCAGAAAGGCAGGACAGGCCATGGAGAACTGGGAGCCTTGTTATGCTGATGGGCGGGATGTAAATTGCCAACAGCCACTCTGGAGAAGTGTATGGTGTTTCCTGAAACATCTAAAAAACAAAGCAACAGAGCCTAGGGCACTTCCACTTATGGTCCTATAGCTTAGGGAAATTAAAATCAAAAAGACACAGCCACCCCAAAGTTTGGGATGGCTCTGTTTACAAGAAACTCGTTTACGGTACAAGTTCAATATCGCATAAAGCGAAAAATGGATAAAGAAGTTGTGGTACTTACGTACAATGCACTATCACTCAGCAATGACATCTATGTCATCAGGCCCATAGCAGCATAATGAGTGGATTCAGGTATGATGATTCTAACTGAAATAAGTCACACAGAAAAAGAAACATCATAAGATATCACTAATACACGGAATGTAAACTTGGCTACACAGGAACTGAATTTCAAAACAGAACATGGTCCCAAATGTAGAAAACCAACTCATGCTTGCTTAAGGGGAAAGGTGAGTTGGGGTGCTGCATAAAACCAGAGATTGAAATGAGCACAGATAAAGTTCCTTAAGCCAAATATGTAATAGACAAGAGCTACTCCTTGCTCAACGAAATGGACTCAAAACCCCATATTAAACGCCTAATAATGTACCTGACTAGTAAGTATCTTAAAACCTATGGATTGCTATGTCTCTGAAAGTGAATCAATCGTGAGTACAGGGGCAAAAACGCAGCAGTGATAGGATTGGAGAGTTTTGGTGAGCAAATGAAGACCCTTTGAAGTCATATTGCATGGTACCCATTCCACGGGTCTCAACTCTCCAGGTTTAAGGGATTCTTCCTTCAGCTAAAACATGCATGTGGAACCCAGAGTATGATCAACCGTGTGATCGGGAGACGTGTTGAAATATGTCTCAGTTCTCGTCCCCTGGTACTCGGGTGCAACATTCCAGATGCTTTACTAACACTCTCCCGACTTGGAGAGTCAGTGCCTTTATCCTCCTCTTTGGCCCAGTTTGCAAATTCCACGGAAGATGAACAGGAATAGGGAGAACCAATGAGAGACTAGCTGGAGGTGTCTGGACGGGAAAATTTAACTCTCATTTCCCACCAGGAAGAGGAATTAACCAAAGGCTCAGCGTGCCATGCCGGAACCAGATTAGGGCCTGAAGCAATCCTGCGGTGTTGCGGCCAGCTCACAAGAAAGCGAGTTGAAGAAAGGAGCTCAGGGGCACTGTAATTCACAAACCTGCAGAGTTATAAATGACAGCTATCATCCAAAAATATACTGAAGTAAGGCTGCCAAGAGGACTTGAAAGCCGGGCAGAATTGCAGGAAACCGATTTCAGGAGGTAGACTGGAATTGCATTTAAAGCATAGGAAAAGAGGCAGAAGGTCGACAATGATGCACTTGGCCAAAAAGGGCGTATGCGTTTTTTCCTGAATATATTCAGGAAAAAACGCATACGCCCTTTTTGGCCAACCAAGCAAGCTTGCAAAGGAAATCTGCACTACAATGAAGTCTCACTTCCCCCCCGTCAAAAGGGCCATCTGAAAAAAGTGTAAAATCCAGAAAGGCAGGACAGGCCATGGAGAACTGGGAGCCTTGTTATGCTGATGGGCGGGATGTAAATTGCCAACAGCCACTCGGGAGAAGTGTATGGTGTTTCCTGAAACATCTAAAAAACAAAGCAACAGAGCCTAGGGCACTTCCACTTATGGTCCTATAGCTTAGGGAAATTAAAATCAAAAAGACACAGCCACCCCAAAGTTTGGGATGGCTCTGTTTACAAGAAACTCGTTTACGGTACAAGTTCAATATCGCATAAAGCGAAAAATGGATAAAGAAGTTGTGGTACTTACGTACAATGCAATATCTCTCAGCAATGACATCTATGTCATCAGGCCCATAGCAGCATGATGAGTGGATTCAGGTATGATGATTCTAACTGAAATAAGTCACACAGAAAAAGAAACATCATAAGATATCACTAATACACGGAATGTAAACTTGGCTACACAGGAACTGAATTTCAAAACAGAACATGGTCCCAAATTTAGAAAACCAACTTATGCTTGCTTAAGGGGAAAGGTGAGTTGGGGTGCTGCATAAAACCAGAGATTGAAATGAGCACAGATAAAGTTCCTTAAGCCAAATATGTAATAGACAAGAGCTACTCCTTGCTCAACGAAATGGACTCAAAACCCCATATTAAACGCCTAATAATGTACCTGACTAGTAAGTATCTTAAAACCTATGGATTGCTATGTCTCTGAAAGTGAATCAATCGTGAGTACAGGGGCAAAAACGCAGCAGTGATAGGATTGGAGAGTTTTGGTGAGCTAATGAAGACCCTTTGAAGTCATATTGCATGGTACCCATTCCACGGGTCTCAACTCTCCAGGTTTAAGGGATTCTTCCTTCAGCTAAAACATGCATGTGGAACCCAGAGTATGATCAACCGTGTGATCGGGAGACGTGTTGAAATATGTCTCAGTTCTCGTCCCCTGGTACTCGGGTGCAACATTCCAGATGCTTTACTAACACTCTCCCGACTTGGAGAGTCAGTGCCTTTAACCTCCTGTTTGGCCCAGTTTGCAAATTCCGCGGAAGATGAACAGGAATAGGGAGAACCAATGAGAGACTAGCTGGAGGTGTCTGGACGGGAAAATTTAACTCTCATTTCCCACCAGGAAGAGGAATTAACCAAAGGCTCAGCGTGCCATGCCGGAACCAGATTAGGGCCTGAAGCAATCCTGCGGTGTTGCGGCCAGCTCACAAGAAAGCGAGTTGAAGAAAGGAGCTCAGGGGCACTGTAATTCACAAACCTGCAGAGTTATAAATGACAGCTATCATCCAAAAATATACTGAAGTAAGGCTGCCAAGAGGACTTGAAAGCCGGGCAGAATTGCAGGAAACCGATTTCAGGAGGTAGACTGGAATTGCATTTAAAGCATAGGAAAAGAGGCAGAAGGTCGACAATGATGCACTTGTCCAAAAAGGGCGTATGCGTTTTTTCCTGAATATATTCAGGAAAAAACGCATACGCCCTTTTTGGCCAACCAAGCAAGCTTGCAAAGGAAATCTGCACTACAATGAAGTCTCACTTCCCCCCCCTCAAAAGGGCCATCTGAAAAAAGTGTAAAATCCAGAAAGGCAGGACAGGCCATGGAGAACTGGGAGCCTTGTTATGCTGATGGGCGGGATGTAAATTGCCAACAGCCACTCGGGAGAAGTGTATGGTGTTTCCTGAAACATCTAAAAAACAAAGCAACAGAGCCTAGGGCACTTCCACTTATGGTCCTATAGCTTAGGGAAATTAAAATCAAAAAGACACAGCCACCCCAAAGTTTGGGATGGCTCTGTTTACAAGAAACTCGTTTACGGTAGAAGTTCAATATCGCATAAAGCGAAAAATGGATAAAGAAGTTGTGGTACTTACGTACAATGCAATATCACTCAGCAATGACATCTATGTCATCAGGCCCATAGCAGCATGATGAGTGGATTCAGGTATGATGATTCTAACTGAAATAAGTCACACAGAAAAAGAAACATCATAAGATATCACTAATACACGGAATGTAAACTTGGCTACACAGGAACTGAATTTCAAAACAGAACATGGTCCCAAATTTAGAAAACCAACTTATGCTTGCTTAAGGGGAAAGGTGAGTTGGGGTGCTGCATAAAACCAGAGATTGAAATGAGCACAGATAAAGTTCCTTAAGCCAAATATGTAATAGACAAGAGCTACTCCTTGCTCAACGAAATGGACTCAAAACCCCATATTAAACGCCTAATAATGTACCTGACTAGTAAGTATCTTAAAACCTATGGATTGCTATGTCTCTGAAAGTGAATCAATCGTGAGTACAGGGGCAAAAACGCAGCAGTGATAGGATTGGAGAGTTTTGGTGAGCAAATGAAGACCCTTTGAAGTCATATTGCATGGTACCCATTCCACGGGTCTCAACTCTCCAGGTTTAAGGGATTCTTCCTTCAGCTAAAACATGCATGTGGAACCCAGAGTATGATCAACCGTGTGATCGGGAGACGTGTTGAAATATGTCTCAGTTCTCGTCCCCTGGTACTCGGGTGCAACATTCCAGATGCTTTACTAACACTCTCCCGACTTGGAGAGTCAGTGCCTTTAACCTCCTGTTTGGCCCAGTTTGCAAATTCCGCGGAAGATGAACAGGAATAGGGAGAACCAATGAGAGACTAGCTGGAGGTGTCTGGACGGGAAAATTTAACTCTCATTTCCCACCAGGAAGAGGAATTAACCAAAGGCTCAGCGTGCCATGCCGGAACCAGATTAGGGCCTGAAGCAATCCTGCGGTGTTGCGGCCAGCTCACAAGAAAGCGAGTTGAAGAAAGGAGCTCAGGGGCACTGTAATTCACAAACCTGCAGAGTTATAAATGACAGCTATCATCCAAAAATATACTGAAGTAAGGCTGCCAAGAGGACTTGAAAGCCGGGCAGAATTGCAGGAAACCGATTTCAGGAGGTAGACAGGAATTGCATTTAAAGCATAGGAAAAGAGGCAGAAGGTCGACAATGATGCACTTGGCCAAAAAGGGCGTATGCGTTTTTTCCTGAATATATTCAGGAAAAAACGCATACGCCCTTTTTGGCCAACCAAGCAAGCTTGCAAAGGAAATCTGCACTACAATGAAGTCTCACTTCCCCCCCGTCAAAAGGGCCATCTGAAAAAAGTGTAAAATCCAGAAAGGCAGGACAGGCCATGGAGAACTGGGAGCCTTGTTATGCTGATGGGCGGGATGTAACTTGCCAACAGCCACTCGGGAGAAGTGTATGGTGTTTCCTGAAACATCTAAAAAACAAAGCAACAGAGCCTAGGACACTTCCACTTATGGTCCTATAGCTTAGGGAAATTAAAATCAAAAAGACACAGCCACCCCAAAGTTTGGGATGGCTCTGTTTACAAGAAACTCGTTTACGGTACAAGTTCAATATCGCATAAAGCGAAAAATGGATAAAGAAGTTGTGGTACTTACGTACAATGCACTATCACTCAACAATGACATCTATGTCATCAGGCCCATAGCAGCATAATGAGTGGATTCAGGTATGATGATTCTAACTGAAATAAGTCACACAGAAAAAGAAACATCATAAGATATCACTAATACACGGAATGTAAACTTGGCTACACAGGAACTGAATTTCAAAACAGAACATGGTCCCAAATTTAGAAAACCAACTTATGCTTGCTTAAGGGGAAAGGTGAGTTGGGGTGCTGCATAAAACCAGAGATTGAAATGAGCACAGATAAAGTTCCTTAAGCCAAATATGTAATAGACAAGAGCTACTCCTTGCTCAACGAAATGGACTCAAAACCCCATATTAAACGCCTAATAATGTACCTGACTAGTAAGTATCTTAAAACCTATGGATTGCTATGTCTCTGAAAGTGAATCAATCGTGAGTACAGGGGCAAAAACGCAGCAGTGATAGGATTGGAGAGTTTTGGTGAGCAAATGAAGACCCTTTGAAGTCATATTGCATGGTACCCATTCCACGGGTCTCAACTCTCCAGGTTTAAGGGATTCTTCCTTCAGCTAAAACATGCATGTGGAACCCAGAGTATGATCAACCGTGTGATCGGGAGACGTGTTGAAATATGTCTCAGTTCTCGTCCCCTGGTACTCGGGTGCAACATTCCAGATGCTTTACTAACACTCTCCCGACTTGGAGAGTCAGTGCCTTTAACCTCCTGTTTGGCCCAGTTTGCAAATTCCGCGGAAGATGAACAGGAATAGGGAGAACCAATGAGAGACTAGCTGGAGGTGTCTGGACGGGAAAATTTAACTCTCATTTCCCACCAGGAAGAGGAATTAACCAAAGGCTCAGCGTGCCATGCCGGAACCAGATTAGGGCCTGAAGCAATCCTGCGGTGTTGCGGCCAGCTCACAAGAAAGCGAGTTGAAGAAAGGAGCTCAGGGGCACTGTAATTCACAAACCTGCAGAGTTATAAATGACAGCTATCATCCAAAAATATACTGAAGTAAGGCTGCCAAGAGGACTTGAAAGCCGGGCAGAATTGCAGGAAACCGATTTCAGGAGGTAGACTGGAATTGCATTTAAAGCATAGGAAAAGAGGCAGAAGGTCGACAATGATGCACTTGTCCAAAAAGGGCGTATGCGTTTTTTCCTGAATATATTCAGGAAAAAACGCATACGCCCTTTTTGGCCAACCAAGCAAGCTTGCAAAGGAAATCTGCACTACAATGAAGTCTCACTTCCCCCCCCGTCAAAAGGGCCATCTGAAAAAAGTGTAAAATCCAGAAAGGCAGGACAGGCCATGGAGAACTGGGAGCCTTGTTATGCTGATGGGCGGGATGTAAATTGCCAACAGCCACTCTGGAGAAGTGTATGGTGTTTCCTGAAACATCTAACAAACAAAGCAACAGAGCCTAGGGCACTTCCACTTATGGTCCTATAGCTTAGGGAAATTAAAATCAAAAAGACACAGCCACCCCAAAGTTTGGGATGGCTCTGTTTACAAGAAACTCGTTTACGGTACAAGTTCAATATCGCATAAAGCGAAAAATGGATAAAGAAGTTGTGGTACTTACGTACAATGCACTATCACTCAGCAATGACATCTATGTCATCAGGCCCATAGCAGCATAATGAGTGGATTCAGGTATGATGATTCTAACTGAAATAAGTCACACAGAAAAAGAAACATCATAAGATATCACTAATACACGGAATGTAAACTTGGCTACACAGGAACTGAATTTCAAAACAGAACATGGTCCCAAATTTAGAAAACCAACTCATGCTTGCTTAAGGGGAAAGGTGAGTTGGGGTGCTGCATAAAACCAGAGATTGAAATGAGCACAGATAAAGTTCCTTAAGCCAAATATGTAATAGACAAGAGCTACTCCTTGCTCAACGAAATGGACTCAAAACCCCATATTAAACGCCTAATAATGTACCTGACTAGTAAGTATCTTAAAACCTATGGATTGCTATGTCTCTGAAAGTGAATCAATCGTGAGTACAGGGGCAAAAACGCAGCAGTGATAGGATTGGAGAGTTTTGGTGAGCAAATGAAGACCCTTTGAAGTCATATTGCATGGTACCCATTCCACGGGTCTCAACTCTCCAGGTTTAAGGGATTCTTCCTTCAGCTAAAACATGCATGTGGAACCCAGAGTATGATCAACCGTGTGATCGGGAGACGTGTTGAAATATGTCTCAGTTCTCGTCCCCTGGTACTCGGGTGCAACATTCCAGATGCTTTACTAACACTCTCCCGACTTGGAGAGTCAGTGCCTTTATCCTCCTCTTTGGCCCAGTTTGCAAATTCCACGGAAGATGAACAGGAATAGGGAGAACCAATGAGAGACTAGCTGGAGGTGTCTGGACGGGAAAATTTAACTCTCATTTCCCACCAGGAAGAGGAATTAACCAAAGGCTCAGCGTGCCATGCCGGAACCAGATTAGGGCCTGAAGCAATCCTGCGGTGTTGCGGCCAGCTCACAAGAAAGCGAGTTGAAGAAAGGAGCTCAGGGGCACTGTAATTCAC
Source organism: Orcinus orca (assembly GCF_937001465.1). Taxonomy (NCBI): domain Eukaryota; kingdom Metazoa; phylum Chordata; class Mammalia; order Artiodactyla; family Delphinidae; genus Orcinus; species Orcinus orca. The sequence continues at coordinate 102,103 of NW_026043739.1, read as the reverse complement.
AAACCTGCAGAGTTATAAATGACAGCTATCATCCAAAAATATACTGAAGTAAGGCTGCCAAGAGGACTTGAAAGCCGGGCAGAATTGCAGGAAACCGATTTCAGGAGGTAGACAGGAATTGCATTTAAAGCATAGGAAAAGAGGCAGAAGGTCGACAATGATGCACTTGGCCAAAAAGGGCGTATGCGTTTTTTCCTGAATATATTCAGGAAAAAACGCATACGCCCTTTTTGGCCAACCAAGCAAGCTTGCAAAGGAAATCTGCACTACAATGAAGTCTCACTTCCCCCCCCTCAAAAGGGCCATCTGAAAAAAGTGTAAAATCCAGAAAGGCAGGACAGGCCATGGAGAACTGGGAGCCTTGTTATGCTGATGGGCGGGATGTAACTTGCCAACAGCCACTCGGGAGAAGTGTATGGTGTTTCCTGAAACATCTAAAAAACAAAGCAACAGAGCCTAGGGCACTTCCACTTATGGTCCTATAGCTTAGGGAAATTAAAATCAAAAAGACACAGCCACCCCAAAGTTTGGGATGGCTCTGTTTACAAGAAACTCGTTTACGGTACAAGTTCAATATCGCATAAAGCGAAAAATGGATAAAGAAGTTGTGGTACTTACGTACAATGCACTATCACTCAGCAATGACATCTATGTCATCAGGCCCATAGCAGCATGATGAGTGGATTCAGGTATGATGATTCTAACTGAAATAAGTCACACAGAAAAAGAAACATCATAAGATATCACTAATACACGGAATGTAAACTTGGCTACACAGGAACTGAATTTCAAAACAGAACATGGTCCCAAATTTAGAAAACCAACTCATGCTTGCTTAAGGGGAAAGGTGAGTTGGGGTGCTGCATAAAACCAGAGATTGAAATGAGCACAGATAAAGTTCCTTAAGCCAAATATGTAATAGACAAGAGCTACTCCTTGCTCAACGAAATGGACTCAAAACCCCATATTAAACGCCTAATAATGTACCTGACTAGTAAGTATCTTAAAACCTATGGATTGCTATGTCTCTGAAAGTGAATCAATCGTGAGTACAGGGGCAAAAACGCAGCAGTGATAGGATTGGAGAGTTTTGGTGAGCAAATGAAGACCCTTTGAAGTCATATTGCATGGTACCCATTCCACGGGTCTCAACTCTCCAGGTTTAAGGGATTCTTCCTTCAGCTAAAACATGCATGTGGAACCCAGAGTATGATCAACCGTGTGATCGGGAGACGTGTTGAAATATGTCTCAGTTCTCGTCCCCTGGTACTCGGGTGCAACATTCCAGATGCTTTACTAACACTCTCCCGACTTGGAGAGTCAGTGCCTTTAACCTCCTGTTTGGCCCAGTTTGCAAATTCCGCGGAAGATGAACAGGAATAGGGAGAACCAATGAGAGACTAGCTGGAGGTGTCTGGACGGGAAAATTTAACTCTCATTTCCCACCAGGAAGAGGAATTAACCAAAGGCTCAGCGTGCCATGCCGGAACCAGATTAGGGCCTGAAGCAATCCTGCGGTGTTGCGGCCAGCTCACAAGAAAGCGAGTTGAAGAAAGGAGCTCAGGGGCACTGTAATTCACAAACCTGCAGAGTTATAAATGACAGCTATCATCCAAAAATATACTGAAGTAAGGCTGCCAAGAGGACTTGAAAGCCGGGCAGAATTGCAGGAAACCGATTTCAGGAGGTAGACAGGAATTGCATTTAAAGCATAGGAAAAGAGGCAGAAGGTCGACAATGATGCACTTGTCCAAAAAGGGCGTATGCGTTTTTTCCTGAATATATTCAGGAAAAAACGCATACGCCCTTTTTGGCCAACCAAGCAAGCTTGCAAAGGAAATCTGCACTACAATGAGGTCTCACTTCCCCCCCCTCAAAAGGGCCATCTGAAAAAAGTGTAAAATCCAGAAAGGCAGGACAGGCCATGGAGAACTGGGAGCCTTGTTATGCTGATGGGCGGGATGTAAATTGCCAACAGCCACTCGGGAGAAGTGTATGGTGTTTCCTGAAACATCTAAAAAACAAAGCAACAGAGCCTAGGGCACTTCCACTTATGGTCCTATAGCTTAGGGAAATTAAAATCAAAAAGACACAGCCACCCCAAAGTTTGGGATGGCTCTGTTTACAAGAAACTCGTTTACGGTACAAGTTCAATATCGCATAAAGCGAAAAATGGATAAAGAAGTTGTGGTACTTACGTACAATGCACTATCACTCAGCAATGACATCTATGTCATCAGGCCCATAGCAGCATGATGAGTGGATTCAGGTATGATGATTCTAACTGAAATAAGTCACACAGAAAAAGAAACATCATAAGATATCACTAATACACGGAATGTAAACTTGGCTACACAGGAACTGAATTTCAAAACAGAACATGGTCCCAAATTTAGAAAACCAACTTATGCTTGCTTAAGGGGAAAGGTGAGTTGGGGTGCTGCATAAAACCAGAGATTGAAATGAGCACAGATAAAGTTCCTTAAGCCAAATATGTAATAGACAAGAGCTACTCCTTGCTCAACGAAATGGACTCAAAACCCCATATTAAACGCCTAATAATGTACCTGACTAGTAAGTATCTTAAAACCTATGGATTGCTATGTCTCTGAAAGTGAATCAATCGTGAGTACAGGGGCAAAAACGCAGCAGTGATAGGATTGGAGAGTTTTGGTGAGCAAATGAAGACCCTTTGAAGTCATATTGCATGGTACCCATTCCACGGGTCTCAACTCTCCAGGTTTAAGGGATTCTTCCTTCAGCTAAAACATGCATGTGGAACCCAGAGTATGATCAACCGTGTGATCGGGAGACGTGTTGAAATATGTCTCAGTTCTCGTCCCCTGGTACTCGGGTGCAACATTCCAGATGCTTTACTAACACTCTCCCGACTTGGAGAGTCAGTGCCTTTAACCTCCTGTTTGGCCCAGTTTGCAAATTCCGCGGAAGATGAACAGGAATAGGGAGAACCAATGAGAGACTAGCTGGAGGTGTCTGGACGGGAAAATTTAACTCTCATTTCCCACCAGGAAGAGGAATTAACCAAAGGCTCAGCGTGCCATGCCGGAACCAGATTAGGGCCTGAAGCAATCCTGCGGTGTTGCGGCCAGCTCACAAGAAAGCGAGTTGAAGAAAGGAGCTCAGGGGCACTGTAATTCACAAACCTGCAGAGTTATAAATGACAGCTATCATCCAAAAATATACTGAAGTAAGGCTGCCAAGAGGACTTGAAAGCCGGGCAGAATTGCAGGAAACCGATTTCAGGAGGTAGACAGGAATTGCATTTAAAGCATAGGAAAAGAGGCAGAAGGTCGACAATGATGCACTTGTCCAAAAAGGGCGTATGCGTTTTTTCCTGAATATATTCAGGAAAAAACGCATACGCCCTTTTTGGCCAACCAAGCAAGCTTGCAAAGGAAATCTGCACTACAATGAGGTCTCACTTCCCCCCCCTCAAAAGGGCCATCTGAAAAAAGTGTAAAATCCAGAAAGGCAGGACAGGCCATGGAGAACTGGGAGCCTTCTTATGCTGATGGGCGGGATGTAAATTGCCAACAGCCACTCGGGAGAAGTGTATGGTGTTTCCTGAAACATCTAAAAAACAAAGCAACAGAGCCTAGGGCACTTCCACTTATGGTCCTATAGCTTAGGGAAATTAAAATCAAAAAGACACAGCCACCCCAAAGTTTGGGATGGCTCTGTTTACAAGAAACTCGTTTACGGTACAAGTTCAATATCGCATAAAGCGAAAAATGGATAAAGAAGTTGTGGTACTTACGTACAATGCACTATCACTCAGCAATGACATCTATGTCATCAGGCCCATAGCAGCATGATGAGTGGATTCAGGTATGATGATTCTAACTGAAATAAGTCACACAGAAAAAGAAACATCATAAGATATCACTAATACACGGAATGTAAACTTGGCTACACAGGAACTGAATTTCAAAACAGAACATGGTCCCAAATTTAGAAAACCAACTTATGCTTGCTTAAGGGGAAAGGTGAGTTGGGGTGCTGCATAAAACCAGAGATTGAAATGAGCACAGATAAAGTTCCTTAAGCCAAATATGTAATAGACAAGAGCTACTCCTTGCTCAACGAAATGGACTCAAAACCCCATATTAAACGCCTAATAATGTACCTGACTAGTAAGTATCTTAAAACCTATGGATTGCTATGTCTCTGAAAGTGAATCAATCGTGAGTACAGGGGCAAAAACGCAGCAGTGATAGGATTGGAGAGTTTTGGTGAGCTAATGAAGACCCTTTGAAGTCATATTGCATGGTACCCATTCCACGGGTCTCAACTCTCCAGGTTTAAGGGATTCTTCCTTCAGCTAAAACATGCATGTGGAACCCAGAGTATGATCAACCGTGTGATCGGGAGACGTGTTGAAATATGTCTCAGTTCTCGTCCCCTGGTACTCGGGTGCAACATTCCAGATGCTTTACTAACACTCTCCCGACTTGGAGAGTCAGTGCCTTTAACCTCCTGTTTGGCCCAGTTTGCAAATTCCGCGGAAGATGAACAGGAATAGGGAGAACCAATGAGAGACTAGCTGGAGGTGTCTGGACGGGAAAATTTAACTCTCATTTCCCACCAGGAAGAGGAATTAACCAAAGGCTCAGCGTGCCATGCCGGAACCAGATTAGGGCCTGAAGCAATCCTGCGGTGTTGCGGCCAGCTCACAAGAAAGCGAGTTGAAGAAAGGAGCTCAGGGGCACTGTAATTCACAAACCTGCAGAGTTATAAATGACAGCTATCATCCAAAAATATACTGAAGTAAGGCTGCCAAGAGGACTTGAAAGCCGGGCAGAATTGCAGGAAACCGATTTCAGGAGGTAGACTGGAATTGCATTTAAAGCATAGGAAAAGAGGCAGAAGGTCGACAATGATGCACTTGTCCAAAAAGGGCGTATGCGTTTTTTCCTGAATATATTCAGGAAAAAACGCATACGCCCTTTTTGGCCAACCAAGCAAGCTTGCAAAGGAAATCTGCACTACAATGAAGTCTCACTTCCCCCCCCTCAAAAGGGCCATCTGAAAAAAGTGTAAAATCCAGAAAGGCAGGACAGGCCATGGAGAACTGGGAGCCTTGTTATGCTGATGGGCGGGATGTAAATTGCCAACAGCCACTCGGGAGAAGTGTATGGTGTTTCCTGAAACATCTAAAAAACAAAGCAACAGAGCCTAGGGCACTTCCACTTATGGTCCTATAGCTTAGGGAAATTAAAATCAAAAAGACACAGCCACCCCAAAGTTTGGGATGGCTCTGTTTACAAGAAACTCGTTTACGGTACAAGTTCAATATCGCATAAAGCGAAAAATGGATAAAGAAGTTGTGGTACTTACGTACAATGCACTATCACTCAGCAATGACATCTATGTCATCAGGCCCATAGCAGCATGATGAGTGGATTCAGGTATGATGATTCTAACTGAAATAAGTCACACAGAAAAAGAAACATCATAAGATATCACTAATACACGGAATGTAAACTTGGCTACACAGGAACTGAATTTCAAAACAGAACATGGTCCCAAATTTAGAAAACCAACTTATGCTTGCTTAAGGGGAAAGGTGAGTTGGGGTGCTGCATAAAACCAGAGATTGAAATGAGCACAGATAAAGTTCCTTAAGCCAAATATGTAATAGACAAGAGCTACTCCTTGCTCAACGAAATGGACTCAAAACCCCATATTAAACGCCTAATAATGTACCTGACTAGTAAGTATCTTAAAACCTATGGATTGCTATGTCTCTGAAAGTGAATCAATCGTGAGTACAGGGGCAAAAACGCAGCAGTGATAGGATTGGAGAGTTTTGGTGAGCAAATGAAGACCCTTTGAAGTCATATTGCATGGTACCCATTCCACGGGTCTCAACTCTCCAGGTTTAAGGGATTCTTCCTTCAGCTAAAACATGCATGTGGAACCCAGAGTATGATCAACCGTGTGATCGGGAGACGTGTTGAAATATGTCTCAGTTCTCGTCCCCTGGTACTCGGGTGCAACATTCCAGATGCTTTACTAACACTCTCCCGACTTGGAGAGTCAGTGCCTTTAACCTCCTGTTTGGCCCAGTTTGCAAATTCCGCGGAAGATGAACAGGAATAGGGAGAACCAATGAGAGACTAGCTGGAGGTGTCTGGACGGGAAAATTTAACTCTCATTTCCCACCAGGAAGAGGAATTAACCAAAGGCTCAGCGTGCCATGCCGGAACCAGATTAGGGCCTGAAGCAATCCTGCGGTGTTGCGGCCAGCTCACAAGAAAGCGAGTTGAAGAAAGGAGCTCAGGGGCACTGTAATTCACAAACCTGCAGAGTTATAAATGACAGCTATCATCCAAAAATATACTGAAGTAAGGCTGCCAAGAGGACTTGAAAGCCGGGCAGAATTGCAGGAAACCGATTTCAGGAGGTAGACAGGAATTGCATTTAAAGCATAGGAAAAGAGGCAGAAGGTCGACAATGATGCACTTGTCCAAAAAGGGCGTATGCGTTTTTTCCTGAATATATTCAGGAAAAAACGCATACGCCCTTTTTGGCCAACCAAGCAAGCTTGCAAAGGAAATCTGCACTACAATGAGGTCTCACTTCCCCCCCCTCAAAAGGGCCATCTGAAAAAAGTGTAAAATCCAGAAAGGCAGGACAGGCCATGGAGAACTGGGAGCCTTCTTATGCTGATGGGCGGGATGTAAATTGCCAACAGCCACTCGGGAGAAGTGTATGGTGTTTCCTGAAACATCTAAAAAACAAAGCAACAGAGCCTAGGGCACTTCCACTTATGGTCCTATAGCTTAGGGAAATTAAAATCAAAAAGACACAGCCACCCCAAAGTTTGGGATGGCTCTGTTTACAAGAAACTCGTTTACGGTACAAGTTCAATATCGCATAAAGCGAAAAATGGATAAAGAAGTTGTGGTACTTACGTACAATGCACTATCACTCAGCAATGACATCTATGTCATCAGGCCCATAGCAGCATGATGAGTGGATTCAGGTATGATGATTCTAACTGAAATAAGTCACACAGAAAAAGAAACATCATAAGATATCACTAATACACGGAATGTAAACTTGGCTACACAGGAACTGAATTTCAAAACAGAACATGGTCCCAAATTTAGAAAACCAACTTATGCTTGCTTAAGGGGAAAGGTGAGTTGGGGTGCTGCATAAAACCAGAGATTGAAATGAGCACAGATAAAGTTCCTTAAGCCAAATATGTAATAGACAAGAGCTACTCCTTGCTCAACGAAATGGACTCAAAACCCCATATTAAACGCCTAATAATGTACCTGACTAGTAAGTATCTTAAAACCTATGGATTGCTATGTCTCTGAAAGTGAATCAATCGTGAGTACAGGGGCAAAAACGCAGCAGTGATAGGATTGGAGAGTTTTGGTGAGCTAATGAAGACCCTTTGAAGTCATATTGCATGGTACCCATTCCACGGGTCTCAACTCTCCAGGTTTAAGGGATTCTTCCTTCAGCTAAAACATGCATGTGGAACCCAGAGTATGATCAACCGTGTGATCGGGAGACGTGTTGAAATATGTCTCAGTTCTCGTCCCCTGGTACTCGGGTGCAACATTCCAGATGCTTTACTAACACTCTCCCGACTTGGAGAGTCAGTGCCTTTAACCTCCTGTTTGGCCCAGTTTGCAAATTCCGCGGAAGATGAACAGGAATAGGGAGAACCAATGAGAGACTAGCTGGAGGTGTCTGGACGGGAAAATTTAACTCTCATTTCCCACCAGGAAGAGGAATTAACCAAAGGCTCAGCGTGCCATGCCGGAACCAGATTAGGGCCTGAAGCAATCCTGCGGTGTTGCGGCCAGCTCACAAGAAAGCGAGTTGAAGAAAGGAGCTCAGGGGCACTGTAATTCACAAACCTGCAGAGTTATAAATGACAGCTATCATCCAAAAATATACTGAAGTAAGGCTGCCAAGAGGACTTGAAAGCCGGGCAGAATTGCAGGAAACCGATTTCAGGAGGTAGACTGGAATTGCATTTAAAGCATAGGAAAAGAGGCAGAAGGTCGACAATGATGCACTTGTCCAAAAAGGGCGTATGCGTTTTTTCCTGAATATATTCAGGAAAAAACGCATACGCCCTTTTTGGCCAACCAAGCAAGCTTGCAAAGGAAATCTGCACTACAATGAAGTCTCACTTCCCCCCCCTCAAAAGGGCCATCTGAAAAAAGTGTAAAATCCAGAAAGGCAGGACAGGCCATGGAGAACTGGGAGCCTTGTTATGCTGATGGGCGGGATGTAAATTGCCAACAGCCACTCGGGAGAAGTGTATGGTGTTTCCTGAAACATCTAAAAAACAAAGCAACAGAGCCTAGGGCACTTCCACTTATGGTCCTATAGCTTAGGGAAATTAAAATCAAAAAGACACAGCCACCCCAAAGTTTGGGATGGCTCTGTTTACAAGAAACTCGTTTACGGTACAAGTTCAATATCGCATAAAGCGAAAAATGGATAAAGAAGTTGTGGTACTTACGTACAATGCACTATCACTCAGCAATGACATCTATGTCATCAGGCCCATAGCAGCATGATGAGTGGATTCAGGTATGATGATTCTAACTGAAATAAGTCACACAGAAAAAGAAACATCATAAGATATCACTAATACACGGAATGTAAACTTGGCTACACAGGAACTGAATTTCAAAACAGAACATGGTCCCAAATTTAGAAAACCAACTTATGCTTGCTTAAGGGGAAAGGTGAGTTGGGGTGCTGCATAAAACCAGAGATTGAAATGAGCACAGATAAAGTTCCTTAAGCCAAATATGTAATAGACAAGAGCTACTCCTTGCTCAACGAAATGGACTCAAAACCCCATATTAAACGCCTAATAATGTACCTGACTAGTAAGTATCTTAAAACCTATGGATTGCTATGTCTCTGAAAGTGAATCAATCGTGAGTACAGGGGCAAAAACGCAGCAGTGATAGGATTGGAGAGTTTTGGTGAGCAAATGAAGACCCTTTGAAGTCATATTGCATGGTACCCATTCCACGGGTCTCAACTCTCCAGGTTTAAGGGATTCTTCCTTCAGCTAAAACATGCATGTGGAACCCAGAGTATGATCAACCGTGTGATCGGGAGACGTGTTGAAATATGTCTCAGTTCTCGTCCCCTGGTACTCGGGTGCAACATTCCAGATGCTTTACTAACACTCTCCCGACTTGGAGAGTCAGTGCCTTTAACCTCCTGTTTGGCCCAGTTTGCAAATTCCGCGGAAGATGAACAGGAATAGGGAGAACCAATGAGAGACTAGCTGGAGGTGTCTGGACGGGAAAATTTAACTCTCATTTCCCACCAGGAAGAGGAATTAACCAAAGGCTCAGCGTGCCATGCCGGAACCAGATTAGGGCCTGAAGCAATCCTGCGGTGTTGCGGCCAGCTCACAAGAAAGCGAGTTGAAGAAAGGAGCTCAGGGGCACTGTAATTCACAAACCTGCAGAGTTATAAATGACAGCTATCATCCAAAAATATACTGAAGTAAGGCTGCCAAGAGGACTTGAAAGCCGGGCAGAATTGCAGGAAACCGATTTCAGGAGGTAGACAGGAATTGCATTTAAAGCATAGGAAAAGAGGCAGAAGGTCGACAATGATGCACTTGTCCAAAAAGGGCGTATGCGTTTTTTCCTGAATATATTCAGGAAAAAACGCATACGCCCTTTTTGGCCAACCAAGCAAGCTTGCAAAGGAAATCTGCACTACAATGAGGTCTCACTTCCCCCCCCTCAAAAGGGCCATCTGAAAAAAGTGTAAAATCCAGAAAGGCAGGACAGGCCATGGAGAACTGGGAGCCTTGTTATGCTGATGGGCGGGATGTAAATTGCCAACAGCCACTCGGGAGAAGTGTATGGTGTTTCCTGAAACATCTAAAAAACAAAGCAACAGAGCCTAGGGCACTTCCACTTATGGTCCTATAGCTTAGGGAAATTAAAATCAAAAAGACACAGCCACCCCAAAGTTTGGGATGGCTCTGTTTACAAGAAACTCGTTTACGGTACAAGTTCAATATCGCATAAAGCGAAAAATGGATAAAGAAGTTGTGGTACTTACGTACAATGCACTATCACTCAGCAATGACATCTATGTCATCAGGCCCATAGCAGCATGATGAGTGGATTCAGGTATGATGATTCTAACTGAAATAAGTCACACAGAAAAAGAAACATCATAAGATATCACTAATACACGGAATGTAAACTTGGCTACACAGGAACTGAATTTCAAAACAGAACATGGTCCCAAATTTAGAAAACCAACTTATGCTTGCTTAAGGGGAAAGGTGAGTTGGGGTGCTGCATAAAACCAGAGATTGAAATGAGCACAGATAAAGTTCCTTAAGCCAAATATGTAATAGACAAGAGCTACTCCTTGCTCAACGAAATGGACTCAAAACCCCATATTAAACGCCTAATAATGTACCTGACTAGTAAGTATCTTAAAACCTATGGATTGCTATGTCTCTGAAAGTGAATCAATCGTGAGTACAGGGGCAAAAACGCAGCAGTGATAGGATTGGAGAGTTTTGGTGAGCAAATGAAGACCCTTTGAAGTCATATTGCATGGTACCCATTCCACGGGTCTCAACTCTCCAGGTTTAAGGGATTCTTCCTTCAGCTAAAACATGCATGTGGAACCCAGAGTATGATCAACCGTGTGATCGGGAGACGTGTTGAAATATGTCTCAGTTCTCGTCCCCTGGTACTCGGGTGCAACATTCCAGATGCTTTACTAACACTCTCCCGACTTGGAGAGTCAGTGCCTTTAACCTCCTGTTTGGCCCAGTTTGCAAATTCCGCGGAAGATGAACAGGAATAGGGAGAACCAATGAGAGACTAGCTGGAGGTGTCTGGACGGGAAAATTTAACTCTCATTTCCCACCAGGAAGAGGAATTAACCAAAGGCTCAGCGTGCCATGCCGGAACCAGATTAGGGCCTGAAGCAATCCTGCGGTGTTGCGGCCAGCTCACAAGAAAGCGAGTTGAAGAAAGGAGCTCAGGGGCACTGTAATTCACAAACCTGCAGAGTTATAAATGACAGCTATCATCCAAAAATATACTGAAGTAAGGCTGCCAAGAGGACTTGAAAGCCGGGCAGAATTGCAGGAAACCGATTTCAGGAGGTAGACTGGAATTGCATTTAAAGCATAGGAAAAGAGGCAGAAGGTCGACAATGATGCACTTGGCCAAAAAGGGCGTATGCGTTTTTTCCTGAATATATTCAGGAAAAAACGCATACGCCCTTTTTGGCCAACCAAGCAAGCTTGCAAAGGAAATCTGCACTACAATGAAGTCTCACTTCCCCCCCGTCAAAAGGGCCATCTGAAAAAAGTGTAAAATCCAGAAAGGCAGGACAGGCCATGGAGAACTGGGAGCCTTGTTATGCTGATGGGCGGGATGTAAATTGCCAACAGCCACTCGGGAGAAGTGTATGGTGTTTCCTGAAACATCTAAAAAACAAAGCAACAGAGCCTAGGGCACTTCCACTTATGGTCCTATAGCTTAGGGAAATTAAAATCAAAAAGACACAGCCACCCCAAAGTTTGGGATGGCTCTGTTTACAAGAAACTCGTTTACGGTAGAAGTTCAATATCGCATAAAGCGAAAAATGGATAAAGAAGTTGTGGTACTTACGTACAATGCACTATCACTCAGCAATGACATCTATGTCATCAGGCCCATAGCAGCATAATGAGTGGATTCAGGTATGATGATTCTAACTGAAATAAGTCACACAGAAAAAGAAACATCATAAGATATCACTAATACACGGAATGTAAACTTGTCTACACAGGAACTGAATTTCAAAACAGAACATGGTCCCAAATTTAGAAAATCAACTTATGCTTGCTTAAGGGGAAAGGTGAGTTGGGGTGCTGCATAAAACCAGAGATTGAAATGAGCACAGATAAAGTTCCTTAAGCCAAATATGTAATAGTCAAGAGCTACTCCTTGCTCAACGAAATGGACTCAAAACCCCATATTAAACGCCTAATAATGTACCTGACTAGTAAGTATCTTAAAACCTATGGATTGCTATGTCTCTGAAAGTGAATCAATCGTGAGTACAGGGGCAAAAACGCAGCAGTGATAGGATTGGAGAGTTTTGGTGAGCAAATGAAGACCCTTTGAAGTCATATTGCATGGTACCCATTCCACGGGTCTCAACTCTCCAGGTTTAAGGGATTCTTCCTTCAGCTAAAACATGCATGTGGAACCCAGAGTATGATCAACCGTGTGATCGGGAGACGTGTTGAAATATGTCTCAGTTCTCGTCCCCTGGTACTCGGGTGCAACATTCCAGATGCTTTACTAACACTCTCCCGACTTGGAGAGTCAGTGCCTTTAACCTCCTGTTTGGCCCAGTTTGCAAATTCCGCGGAAGATGAACAGGAATAGGGAGAACCAATGAGAGACTAGCTGGAGGTGTCTGGACGGGAAAATTTAACTCTCATTTCCCACCAGGAAGAGGAATTAACCAAAGGCTCAGCGTGCCATGCCGGAACCAGATTAGGGCCTGAAGCAATCCTGCGGTGTTGCGGCCAGCTCACAAGAAAGCGAGTTGAAGAAAGGAGCTCAGGGGCACTGTAATTCACAAACCTGCAGAGTTATAAATGACAGCTATCATCCAAAAATATACTGAAGTAAGGCTGCCAAGAGGACTTGAAAGCCGGGCAGAATTGCAGGAAACCGATTTCAGGAGGTAGACTGGAATTGCATTTAAGGCATAGGAAAAGAGGCAGAAGGTCGACAATGATGCACTTGGCCAAAAAGGGCGTATGCGTTTTTTCCTGAATATATTCAGGAAAAAAAACGCATACGCCCTTTTTGGCCAACCAAGCAAGCTTGCAAAGGAAATCTGCACTAAAATGAAGTCTCACTTCCCCCCCGTCAAAAGGGCCATCTGAAAAAAGTGTAAAATCCAGAAAGGCAGGACAGGCCATGGAGAACTGGGAGCCTTGTTATGCTGATGGGCGGGATGTAAATTGCCAACAGCCACTCGGGAGAAGTGTATGGTGTTTCCTGAAACATCTAAAAAACAAAGCAACAGAGCCTAGGGCACTTCCACTTATGGTCCTATAGCTTAGGGAAATTAAAATCAAAAAGACACAGCCACCCCAAAGTTTGGGATGGCTCTGTTTACAAGAAACTCGTTTACGGTACAAGTTCAATATCGCATAAAGCGAAAAATGGATAAAGAAGTTGTGGTACTTACGTACAATGCAATATCACTCAGCAATGACATCTATGTCATCAGGCCCATAGCAGCATGATGAGTGGATTCAGGTATGATGATTCTAACTGAAATAAGTCACACAGAAAAAGAAACATCATAAGATATCACTAATACACGGAATGTAAACTTGGCTACACAGGAACTGAATTTCAAAACAGAACATGGTCCCAAATTTAGAAAACCAACTTATGCTTGCTTAAGGGGAAAGGTGAGTTGGGGTGCTGCATAAAACCAGAGATTGAAATGAGCACAGATAAAGTTCCTTAAGCCAAATATGTAATAGACAAGAGCTACTCCTTGCTCAACGAAATGGACTCAAAACCCCATATTAAACGCCTAATAATGTACCTGACTAGTAAGTATCTTAAAACCTATGGATTGCTATGTCTCTGAAAGTGAATCAATCGTGAGTACAGGGGCAAAAACGCAGCAGTGATAGGATTGGAGAGTTTTGGTGAGCAAATGAAGACCCTTTGAAGTCATATTGCATGGTACCCATTCCACGGGTCTCAACTCTCCAGGTTTAAGGGATTCTTCCTTCAGCTAAAACATGCATGTGGAACCCAGAGTATGATCAACCGTGTGATCGGGAGACGTGTTGAAATATGTCTCAGTTCTCGTCCCCTGGTACTCGGGTGCAACATTCCAGATGCTTTACTAACACTCTCCCGACTTGGAGAGTCAGTGCCTTTAACCTCCTGTTTGGCCCAGTTTGCAAATTCCGCGGAAGATGAACAGGAATAGGGAGAACCAATGAGAGACTAGCTGGAGGTGTCTGGACGGGAAAATTTAACTCTCATTTCCCACCAGGAAGAGGAATTAACCAAAGGCTCAGCGTGCCATGCCGGAACCAGATTAGGGCCTGAAGCAATCCTGCGGTGTTGCGGCCAGCTCACAAGAAAGCGAGTTGAAGAAAGGAGCTCAGGGGCACTGTAATTCACAAACCTGCAGAGTTATAAATGACAGCTATCATCCAAAAATATACTGAAGTAAGGCTGCCAAGAGGACTTGAAAGCCGGGCAGAATTGCAGGAAACCGATTTCAGGAGGTAGACAGGAATTGCATTTTAAGCATAGGAAAAGAGGCAGAAGGTCGACAATGATGCACTTGGCCAAAAAGGGCGTATGCGTTTTTTCCTGAATATATTCAGGAAAAAACGCATACGCCCTTTTTGGCCAACCAAGCAAGCTTGCAAAGGAAATCTGCACTACAATGAAGTCTCACTTCCCCCCCGTCAAAAGGGCCATCTGAAAAAAGTGTAAAATCCAGAAAGGCAGGACAGGCCATGGAGAACTGGGAGCCTTGTTATGCTGATGGGCAGGATGTAAATTGCCAACAGCCACTCGGGAGAAGTGTATGGTGTTTCCTGAAACATCTAAAAAACAAAGCAACAGAGCCTAGGGCACTTCCACTTATGGTCCTACAGCTTAGGGAAATTAAAATCAAAAAGACACAGCCACCCCAAAGTTTGGGATGGCTCTGTTTACAAGAAACTCGTTTACGGTACAAGTTCAATATCGCATAAAGCGGAAAATGGATAAAGAAGTTGTGGTACTTACGTACAATGCACTATCACTCAACAATGACATCTATGTCATCAGGCCCATAGCAGCATAATGAGTGGATTCAGGTATGATGATTCTAACTGAAATAAGTCACACAGAAAAAGAAACATCATAAGATATCACTAATACACGGAATGTAAACTTGGCTACACAGGAACTGAATTTCAAAACAGAACATGGTCCCAAATTTAGAAAACCAACTTATGCTTGCTTAAGGGGAAAGGTGAGTTGGGGTGCTGCATAAAACCAGAGATTGAAATGAGCACAGATAAAGTTCCTTAAGCCAAATATGTAATAGACAAGAGCTACTCCTTGCTCAACGAAATGGACTCAAAACCCCATATTAAACGCCTAATAATGTACCTGACTAGTAAGTATCTTAAAACCTATGGATTGCTATGTCTCTGAAAGTGAATCAATCGTGAGTACAGGGGCAAAAACGCAGCAGTGATAGGATTGGAGAGTTTTGGTGAGCAAATGAAGACCCTTTGAAGTCATATTGCATGGTACCCATTCCACGGGTCTCAACTCTCCAGGTTTAAGGGATTCTTCCTTCAGCTAAAACATGCATGTGGAACCCAGAGTATGATCAACCGTGTGATCGGGAGACGTGTTGAAATATGTCTCAGTTCTCGTCCCCTGGTACTCGGGTGCAACATTCCAGATGCTTTACTAACACTCTCCCGACTTGGAGAGTCAGTGCCTTTAACCTCCTGTTTGGCCCAGTTTGCAAATTCCGCGGAAGATGAACAGGAATAGGGAGAACCAATGAGAGACTAGCTGGAGGTGTCTGGACGGGAAAATTTAACTCTCATTTCCCACCAGGAAGAGGAATTAACCAAAGGCTCAGCGTGCCATGCCGGAACCAGATTAGGGCCTGAAGCAATCCTGCGGTGTTGCGGCCAGCTCACAAGAAAGCGAGTTGAAGAAAGGAGCTCAGGGGCACTGTAATTCACAAACCTGCAGAGTTATAAATGACAGCTATCATCCAAAAATATACTGAAGTAAGGCTGCCAAGAGGACTTGAAAGCCGGGCAGAATTGCAGGAAACCGATTTCAGGAGGTAGACTGGAATTGCATTTAAAGCATAGGAAAAGAGGCAGAAGGTCGACAATGATGCACTTGGCCAAAAAGGGCGTATGCGTTTTTTCCTGAATATATTCAGGAAAAAACGCATACGCCCTTTTTGGCCAACCAAGCAAGCTTGCAAAGAAATCTGCACTACAATGAAGTCGCACTTCCCCCCCCCCCCGTCAAAAGGGCCATCTGAAAAAAGTGTAAAATCCAGAAAGGCAGGACAGGCCATGGAGAACTGGGAGCCTTGTTATGCTGATGGGCGGGATGTAAATTGCCAACAGCCACTCGGGAGAAGTGTATGGTGTTTCCTGAAACATCTAAAAAACAAAGCAACAGAGCCTAGGGCACTTCCACTTATGGTCCTATAGCTTAGGGAAATTAAAATCAAAAAGACACAGCCACCCCAAAGTTTGGGATGGCTCTGTTTACAAGAAACTCGTTTACGGTACAAGTTCAATATCGCATAAAGCGAAAAATGGATAAAGAAGTTGTGGTACTTACGTACAATGCAATATCACTCAGCAATGACATCTATGTCATCAGGCCCATAGCAGCATAATGAGTGGATTCAGGTATGATGATTCTAACTGAAATAAGTCACACAGAAAAAGAAACATCATAAGATATCACTAATACACGGAATGTAAACTTGGCTACACAGGAACTGAATTTCAAAACAGAACATGGTCCCAAATTTAGAAAACCAACTTATGCTTGCTTAAGGGGAAAGGTGAGTTGGGGTGCTGCATAAAACCAGAGATTGAAATGAGCACAGATAAAGTTCCTTAAGCCAAATATGTAATAGACAAGAGCTACTCCTTGCTCAACGAAATGGACTCAAAACCCCATATTAAACGCCTAATAATGTACCTGACTAGTAAGTATCTTAAAACCTATGGATTGCTATGTCTCTGAAAGTGAATCAATCGTGAGTACAGGGGCAAAAACGCAGCAGTGATAGGATTGGAGAGTTTTGGTGAGCAAATGAAGACCCTTTGAAGTCATATTGCATGGTACCCATTCCACGGGTCTCAACTCTCCAGGTTTAAGGGATTCTTCCTTCAGCTAAAACATGCATGTGGAACCCAGAGTATGATCAACCGTGTGATCGGGAGACGTGTTGAAATATGTCTCAGTTCTCGTCCCCTGGTACTCGGGTGCAACATTCCAGATGCTTTACTAACACTCTCCCGACTTGGAGAGTCAGTGCCTTTAACCTCCTGTTTGGCCCAGTTTGCAAATTCCGCGGAAGATGAACAGGAATAGGGAGAACCAATGAGAGACTAGCTGGAGGTGTCTGGACGGGAAAATTAAACTCTCATTTCCCACCAGGAAGAGGAATTAACCAAAGGCTCAGCGTGCCATGCCGGAACCAGATTAGGGCCTGAAGCAATCCTGCGGTGTTGCGGCCAGCTCACAAGAAAGCGAGTTGAAGAAAGGAGCTCAGGGGCACTGTAATTCACAAACCTGCAGAGTTATAAATGACAGCTATCATCCAAAAATATACTGAAGTAAGGCTGCCAATAGGACTTGAAAGCCGGGCAGAATTGCAGGAAACCGATTTCAGGAGGTAGACAGGAATTGCATTTAAAGCATAGGAAAAGAGGCAGAAGGTCGACAATGATGCACTTGTCCAAAAAGGGCGTATGCGTTTTTTCCTGAATATATTCAGGAAAAAACGCATACGCCCTTTTTGGCCAACCAAGCAAGCTTGCAAAGGAAATCTGCACTACAATGAAGTCTCACTTCCCCCCCCTCAAAAGGGCCATCTGAAAAAAGTGTAAAATCCAGAAAGGCAGGACAGGCCATGGAGAACTGGGAGCCTTGTTATGCTGATGGGCGGGATGTAAATTGCCAACAGCCACTCGGGAGAAGTGTATGGTGTTTCCTGAAACATCTAAAAAACAAAGCAACAGAGCCTAGGGCACTTCCACTTATGGTCCTATAGCTTAGGGAAATTAAAATCAAAAAGACACAGCCACCCCAAAGTTTGGGATGGCTCTGTTTACAAGAAACTCGTTTACGGTACAAGTTCAATATCGCATAAAGCGAAAAATGGATAAAGAAGTTGTGGTACTTACGTACAATGCAATATCACTCAGCAATGACATCTATGTCATCAGGCCCATAGCAGCATGATGAGTGGATTCAGGTATGATGATTCTAACTGAAATAAGTCACACAGAAAAAGAAACATCATAAGATATCACTAATACACGGAATGTAAACTTGGCTACACAGGAACTGAATTTCAAAACAGAACATGGTCCCAAATTTAGAAAACCAACTTATGCTTGCTTAAGGGGAAAGGTGAGTTGGGGTGCTGCATAAAACCAGAGATTGAAATGAGCACAGATAAAGTTCCTTAAGCCAAATATGTAATAGACAAGAGCTACTCCTTGCTCAACGAAATGGACTCAAAACCCCATATTAAACGCCTAATAATGTACCTGACTAGTAAGTATCTTAAAACCTATGGATTGCTATGTCTCTGAAAGTGAATCAATCGTGAGTACAGCGGCAAAAACGCAGCAGTGATAGGATTGGAGAGTTTTGGTGAGCAAATGAAGACCCTTTGAAGTCATATTGCATGGTACCCATTCCACGGGTCTCAACTCTCCAGGTTTAAGGGATTCTTCCTTCAGCTAAAACATGCATGTGGAACCCAGAGTATGATCAACCGTGTGATCGGGAGACGTGTTGAAATATGTCTCAGTTCTCGTCCCCTGGTACTCGGGTGCAACATTCCAGATGCTTTACTAACACTCTCCCGACTTGGAGAGTCAGTGCCTTTAACCTCCTGTTTGGCCCAGTTTGCAAATTCCGTGGAAGATGAACAGGAATAGGGAGAACCAATGAGAGACTAGCTGGAGGTGTCTGGACGGGAAAATTTAACTCTCATTTCCCACCAGGAAGAGGAATTAACCAAAGGCTCAGCGTGCCATGCCGGAACCAGATTAGGGCCTGAAGCAATCCTGCGGTGTTGCGGCCAGCTCACAAGAAAGCGAGTTGAAGAAAGGAGCTCAGGGGCACTGTAATTCACAAACCTGCAGAGTTATAAATGACAGCTATCATCCAAAAATATACTGAAGTAAGGCTGCCAAGAGGACTTGAAAGCCGGGCAGAATTGCAGGAAACCGATTTCAGGAGGTAGACAGGAATTGCATTTAAAGCATAGGAAAAGAGGCAGAAGGTCGACAATGATGCACTTGTCCAAAAAGGGCGTATGCGTTTTTTCCTGAATATATTCAGGAAAAAACGCATACGCCCTTTTTGGCCAACCAAGCAAGCTTGCAAAGGAAATCTGCACTACAATGAAGTCTCACTTCCCCCCCCTCAAAAGGGCCATCTGAAAAAAGTGTAAAATCCAGAAAGGCAGGACAGGCCATGGAGAACTGGGAGCCTTGTTATGCTGATGGGCGGGATGTAAATTGCCAACAGCCACTCGGGAGAAGTGTATGGTGTTTCCTGAAACATCTAAAAAACAAAGCAACAGAGCCTAGGGCACTTCCACTTATGGTCCTATAGCTTAGGGAAATTAAAATCAAAAAGACACAGCCACCCCAAAGTTTGGGATGGCTCTGTTTACAAGAAACTCGTTTACGGTACAAGTTCAATATCGCATAAAGCGAAAAATGGATAAAGAAGTTGTGGTACTTACGTACAATGCACTATCACTCAGCAATGACATCTATGTCATCAGGCCCATAGCAGCATGATGAGTGGATTCAGGTATGATGATTCTAACTGAAATAAGTCACACAGAAAAAGAAACATCATAAGATATCACTAATACACGGAATGTAAACTTGGCTACACAGGAACTGAATTTCAAAACAGAACATGGTCCCAAATTTAGAAAACCAACTTATGCTTGCTTAAGGGGAAAGGTGAGTTGGGGTGCTGCATAAAACCAGAGATTGAAATGAGCACAGATAAAGTTCCTTAAGCCAAATATGTAATAGACAAGAGCTACTCCTTGCTCAACGAAATGGACTCAAAACCCCATATTAAACGCCTAATAATGTACCTGACTAGTAAGTATCTTAAAACCTATGGATTGCTATGTCTCTGAAAGTGAATCAATCGTGAGTACAGGGGCAAAAACGCAGCAGTGATAGGATTGGAGAGTTTTGGTGAGCAAATGAAGACCCTTTGAAGTCATATTGCATGGTACCCATTCCACGGGTCTCAACTCTCCAGGTTTAAGGGATTCTTCCTTCAGCTAAAACATGCATGTGGAACCCAGAGTATGATCAACCGTGTGATCGGGAGACGTGTTGAAATATGTCTCAGTTCTCGTCCCCTGGTACTCGGGTGCAACATTCCAGATGCTTTACTAACACTCTCCCGACTTGGAGAGTCAGTGCCTTTAACCTCCTGTTTGGCCCAGTTTGCAAATTCCGCGGAAGATGAACAGGAATAGGGAGAACCAATGAGAGACTAGCTGGAGGTGTCTGGACGGGAAAATTTAACTCTCATTTCCCACCAGGAAGAGGAATTAACCAAAGGCTCAGCGTGCCATGCCGGAACCAGATTAGGGCCTGAAGCAATCCTGCGGTGTTGCGGCCAGCTCACAAGAAAGCGAGTTGAAGAAAGGAGCTCAGGGGCACTGTAATTCACAAACCTGCAGAGTTATAAATGACAGCTATCATCCAAAAATATACTGAAGTAAGGCTGCCAAGAGGACTTGAAAGCCGGGCAGAATTGCACGAAACCGATTTCAGGAGGTAGACTGGAATTGCATTTAAAGCATAGGAAAAGAGGCAGAAGGTCGACAATGATGCACTTGGCCAAAAAGGGCGTATGCGTTTTTTCCTGAATATATTCAGGAAAAAACGCATACGCCCTTTTTGGCCAACCAAGCAAGCTTGCAAAGGAAATCTGCACTACAATGAAGTCGCACTTCTCCCCCGTCAAAAGGGCCATCTGAAAAAAGTGTAAAATCCAGAAAGGCAGGACAGGCCATGGAGAACTGGGAGCCTTGTTATGCTGATGGGCGGGATGTAAATTGCCAACAGCCACTCGGGAGAAGTGTATGGTGTTTCCTGAAACATCTAAAAAACAAAGCAACAGAGCCTAGGGCACTTCCACTTATGGTCCTATAGCTTAGGGAAATTAAAATCAAAAAGACACAGCCACCCCAAAGTTTGGGATGGCTCTGTTTACAAGAAACTCGTTTACGGTAGAAGTTCAATATCGCATAAAGCGAAAAATGGATAAAGAAGTTGTGGTACTTACGTACAATGCACTATCACTCAGCAATGACATCTATGTCATCAGGCCCATAGCAGCATAATGAGTGGATTCAGGTATGATGATTCTAACTGAAATAAGTCACACAGAAAAAGAAACATCATAAGATATCACTAATACACGGAATGTAAACTTGGCTACACAGGAACTGAATTTCAAAACAGAACATGGTCCCAAATTTAGAAAATCAACTTATGCTTGCTTAAGGGGAAAGGTGAGTTGGGGTGCTGCATAAAACCAGAGATTGAAATGAGCACAGATAAAGTTCCTTAAGCCAAATATGTAATAGTCAAGAGCTACTCCTTGCTCAACGAAATGGACTCAAAACCCCATATTAAACGCCTAATAATGTACCTGACTAGTAAGTATCTTAAAACCTATGGATTGCTATGTCTCTGAAAGTGAATCAATCGTGAGTACAGGGGCAAAAACGCAGCAGTGATAGGATTGGAGAGTTTTGGTGAGCAAATGAAGACCCTTTGAAGTCATATTGCATGGTACCCATTCCACGGGTCTCAACTCTCCAGGTTTAAGGGATTCTTCCTTCAGCTAAAACATGCATGTGGAACCCAGAGTATGATCAACCGTGTGATCGGGAGACGTGTTGAAATATGTCTCAGTTCTCGTCCCCTGGTACTCGGGTGCAACATTCCAGATGCTTTACTAACACTCTCCCGACTTGGAGAGTCAGTGCCTTTAACCTCCTGTTTGGCCCAGTTTGCAAATTCCGCGGAAGATGAACAGGAATAGGGAGAACCAATGAGAGACTAGCTGGAGGTGTCTGGACGGGAAAATTTAACTGTCATTTCCCACCAGGAAGAGGAATTAACCAAAGGCTCAGCGTGCCATGCCGGAACCAGATTAGGGCCTGAAGCAATCCTGCGGTGTTGCGGCCAGCTCACAAGAAAGCGAGTTGAAGAAAGGAGCTCAGGGGCACTGTAATTCACAAACCTGCAGAGTTATAAATGACAGCTATCATCCAAAAATATACTGAAGTAAGGCTGCCAAGAGGACTTGAAAGCCGGGCAGAATTGCAGGAAACCGATTTCAGGAGGTAGACTGGAATTGCATTTAAGGCATAGGAAAAGAGGCAGAAGGTCGACAATGATGCACTTGGCCAAAAAGGGCGTATGCGTTTTTTCCTGAATATATTCAGGAAAAAAAACGCATACGCCCTTTTTGGCCAACCAAGCAAGCTTGCAAAGGAAATCTGCACTAAAATGAAGTCTCACTTCCCCCCCGTCAAAAGGGCCATCTGAAAAAAGTGTAAAATCCAGAAAGGCAGGACAGGCCATGGAGAACTGGGAGCCTTGTTATGCTGATGGGCGGGATGTAAATTGCCAACAGCCACTCGGGAGAAGTGTATGGTGTTTCCTGAAACATCTAAAAAACAAAGCAACAGAGCCTAGGGCACTTCCACTTATGGTCCTATAGCTTAGGGAAATTAAAATCAAAAAGACACAGCCACCCCAAAGTTTGGGATGGCTCTGTTTACAAGAAACTCGTTTACGGTACAAGTTCAATATCGCATAAAGCGAAAAATGGATAAAGAAGTTGTGGTACTTACGTACAATGCAATATCACTCAGCAATGACATCTATGTCATCAGGCCCATAGCAGCATGATGAGTGGATTCAGGTATGATGATTCTAACTGAAATAAGTCACACAGAAAAAGAAACATCATAAGATATCACTAATACACGGAATGTAAACTTGGCTACACAGGAACTGAATTTCAAAACAGAACATGGTCCCAAATTTAGAAAATCAACTTATGCTTGCTTAAGGGGAAAGGTGAGTTGGGGTGCTGCATAAAACCAGAGATTGAAATAAGCACAGATAAAGTTCCTTAAGCCAAATATGTAATAGACAAGAGCTACTCCTTGCTCAACGAAATGGACTCAAAACCCCATATTAAACGCCTAATAATGTACCTGACTAGTAAGTATCTTAAAACCTATGGATTGCTATGTCTCTGAAAGTGAATCAATCGTGAGTACAGGGGCAAAAACGCAGCAGTGATAGGATTGGAGAGTTTTGGTGAGCAAATGAAGACCCTTTGAAGTCATATTGCATGGTACCCATTCCACGGGTCTCAACTCTCCAGGTTTAAGGGATTCTTCCTTCAGCTAAAACATGCATGTGGAACCCAGAGTATGATCAACCGTGTGATCGGGAGACGTGTTGAAATATGTCTCAGTTCTCGTCCCCTGGTACTCGGGTGCAACATTCCAGATGCTTTACTAACACTCTCCCGACTTGGAGAGTCAGTGCCTTTAACCTCCTGTTTGGCCCAGTTTGCAAATTCCGCGGAAGATGAACAGGAATAGGGAGAACCAATGAGAGACTAGCTGGAGGTGTCTGGACGGGAAAATTTAACTCTCATTTCCCACCAGGAAGAGGAATTAACCAAAGGCTCAGCGTGCCATGCCGGAACCAGATTAGGGCCTGAAGCAATCCTGCGGTGTTGCGGCCAGCTCACAAGAAAGCGAGTTGAAGAAAGGAGCTCAGGGGCACTGTAATTCACAAACCTGCAGAGTTATAAATGACAGCTATCATCCAAAAATATACTGGAGTAAGGCTGCCAAGAGGACTTGAAAGCCGGGCAGAATTGCAGGAAACCGATTTCAGGAGGTAGACTGGAATTGCATTTAAAGCATAGGAAAAGAGGCAGAAGGTCGACAATGATGCACTTGGCCAAAAAGGGCGTATGCGTTTTTTCCTGAATATATTCAGGAAAAAACGCATACGCCCTTTTTGGCCAACCAAGCAAGCTTGCAAAGGAAATCTGCACTACAATGAAGTCTCACTTCCCCCCCGTCAAAAGGGCCATCTGAAAAAAGTGTAAAATCCAGAAAGGCAGGACAGGCCATGGAGAACTGGGAGCCTTGTTATGCTGATGGGCGGGATGTAAATTGCCAACAGCCACTCGGGAGAAGTGTATGGTGTTTCCTGAAACATCTAAAAAACAAAGCAACAGAGCCTAGGGCACTTCCACTTATGGTCCTATAGCTTAGGGAAATTAAAATCAAAAAGACACAGCCACCCCAAAGTTTGGGATGGCTCTGTTTACAAGAAACTCGTTTACGGTACAAGTTCAATATCGCATAAAGCGAAAAATGGATAAAGAAGTTGTGGTACTTACGTACAATGCAATATCACTCAGCAATGACATCTATGTCATCAGGCCCATAGCAGCATAATGAGTGGATTCAGGTATGATGATTCTAACTGAAATAAGTCACACAGAAAAAGAAACATCATAAGATATCACTAATACACGGAATGTAAACTTGGCTACACAGGAACTGAATTTCAAAACAGAACATGGTCCCAAATTTAGAAAATCAACTTATGCTTGCTTAAGGGGAAAGGTGAGTTGGGGTGCTGCATAAAACCAGAGATTGAAATGAGCACAGATAAAGTTCCTTAAGCCAAATATGTAATAGTCAAGAGCTACTCCTTGCTCAACGAAATGGACTCAAAACCCCATATTAAACGCCTAATAATGTACCTGACTAGTAAGTATCTTAAAACCTATGGATTGCTATGTCTCTGAAAGTGAATCAATCGTGAGTACAGGGGCAAAAACGCAGCAGTGATAGGATTGGAGAGTTTTGGTGAGCAAATGAAGACCCTTTGAAGTCATATTGCATGGTACCCATTCCACGGGTCTCAACTCTCCAGGTTTAAGGGATTCTTCCTTCAGCTAAAACATGCATGTGGAACCCAGAGTATGATCAACCGTGTGATCGGGATACGTGTTGAAATATGTCTCAGTTCTCGTCCCCTGGTACTCGGGTGCAACATTCCAGATGCTTTACTAACACTCTCCCGACTTGGAGAGTCAGTGCCTTTAACCTCCTGTTTGGCCCAGTTTGCAAATTCCGCGGAAGATGAACAGGAATAGGGAGAACCAATGAGAGACTAGCTGGAGGTGTCTGGACGGGAAAATTTAACTCTCATTTCCCACCAGGAAGAGGAATTAACCAAAGGCTCAGCGTGCCATGCCGGAACCAGATTAGGGCCTGAAGCAATCCTGCGGTGTTGCGGCCAGCTCACAAGAAAGCGAGTTGAAGAAAGGAGCTCAGGGGCACTGTAATTCACAAACCTGCAGAGTTATAAATGACAGCTATCATCCAAAAATATACTGAAGTAAGGCTGTCAAGAGGACTTGAAAGCCGGGCAGAATTGCAGGAAACCGATTTCAGGAGGTAGACTGGAATTGCATTTAAAGCATAGGAAAAGAGGCAGAAGGTCGACAATGATGCACTTGGCCAAAAAGGGCGTATGCGTTTTTTCCTGAATATATTCAGGAAAAAAAACGCATACGCCCTTTTTGGCCAACCAAGCAAGCTTGCAAAGGAAATCTGCACTAAAATGAAGTCTCACTTCCCCCCCGTCAAAAGGGCCATCTGAAAAAAGTGTAAAATCCAGAAAGGCAGGACAGGCCATGGAGAATTGGGAGCCTTGTTATGCTGATGGGCGGGATGTAAATTGCCAACAGCCACTCGGGAGAAGTGTATGGTGTTTCCTGAAACATCTAAAAAACAAAGCAACAGAGCCTAGGGCACTTCCACTTATGGTCCTATAGCTTAGGGAAATTAAAATCAAAAAGACACAGCCACCCCAAAGTTTGGGATGGCTCTGTTTACAAGAAACTCGTTTACGGTACAAGTTCAATATCGCATAAAGCGAAAAATGGATAAAGAAGTTGTGGTACTTACGTACAATGCACTATCACTCAGCAATGACATCTATGTCATCAGGCCCATAGCAGCATAATGAGTGGATTCAGGTATGATGATTCTAACTGAAATAAGTCACACAGAAAAAGAAACATCATAAGATATCACTAATACACGGAATGTAAACTTGGCTACACAGGAACTGAATTTCAAAACAGAACATGGTCCCAAATTTAGAAAATCAACTTATGCTTGCTTAAGGGGAAAGGTGAGTTGGGGTGCTGCATAAAACCAGAGATTGAAATGAGCACAGATAAAGTTCCTTAAGCCAAATATGTAATAGTCAAGAGCTACTCCTTGCTCAATGAAATGGACTCAAAACCCCATATTAAACGCCTAATAATGTACCTGACTAGTAAGTATCTTAAAACCTATGGATTGCTATGTCTCTGAAAGTGAATCAATCGTGAGTACAGGGGCAAAAACGCAGCAGTGATAGGATTGGAGAGTTTTGGTGAGCAAATGAAGACCCTTTGAAGTCATATTGCATGGTACCCATTCCACGGGTCTCAACTCTCCAGGTTTAAGGGATTCTTCCTTCAGCTAAAACATGCATGTGGAACCCAGAGTATGATCAACCGTGTGATCGGGAGACGTGTTGAAATATGTCTCAGTTCTCGTCCCCTGGTACTCGGGTGCAACATTCCAGATGCTTTACTAACACTCTCCCGACTTGGAGAGTCAGTGCCTTTAACCTCCTGTTTGGCCCAGTTTGCAAATTCCGCGGAAGATGAACAGGAATAGGGAGAACCAATGAGAGACTAGCTGGAGGTGTCTGGACGGGAAAATTTAACTCTCATTTCCCACCAGGAAGAGGAATTAACCAAAGGCTCAGCGTGCCATGCCGGAACCAGATTAGGGCCTGAAGCAATCCTGCGGTGTTGCGGCCAGCTCACAAGAAAGCGAGTTGAAGAAAGGAGCTCAGGGGCACTGTAATTCACAAACCTGCAGAGTTATAAATGACAGCTATCATCCAAAAATATACTGAAGTAAGGCTGCCAAGAGGACTTGAAAGCCGGGCAGAATTGCAGGAAACCGATTTCAGGAGGTAGACTGGAATTGCATTTAAAGCATAGGAAAAGAGGCAGAAGGTCGACAATGATGCACTTGGCCAAAAAGGGCGTATGCGTTTTTTCCTGAATATATTCAGGAAAAAACGCATACGCGCTTTTTGGCCAACCAAGCAAGCTTGCAAAGGAAATCTGCACTACAATGAAGTCTCACTTCACCCCATCAAAAGGGCCATCTGAAAAAAGTGTAAAATCCAGAAAGGCAGGACAGGCCATGGAGAACTGGGAGCCTTGTTATGCTGATGGGCGGGATGTAAATTGCCAACAGCCACTCGGGAGAAGTGTATGGTGTTTCCTGAAACATCTAAAAAACAAAGCAACAGAGCCTAGGGCACTTCCACTTATGGTCCTATAGCTTAGGGAAATTAAAATCAAAAAGACACAGCCACCCCAAAGTTTGGGATGGCTCTGTTTACAAGAAACTCGTTTACGGTACAAGTTCAATATCGCATAAAGCGAAAAATGGATAAAGAAGTTGTGGTACTTACGTACAATGCACTATCACTCAGCAATGACATCTATGTCATCAGGCCCATAGCAGCATAATGAGTGGATTCAGGTATGATGATTCTAACTGAAATAAGTCACACAGAAAAAGAAACATCATAAGATATCACTAATACACGGAATGTAAACTTGGCTACACAGGAGCTGAATTTCAAAACAGAACATGGTCCCAAATTTAGAAAATCAACTTATGCTTGCTTAAGGGGAAAGGTGAGTTGGGGTGCTGCATAAAACCAGAGATTGAAATGAGCACAGATAAAGTTTCTTAAGCCAAATATGTAATAGACAAGAGCTACTCCTTGCTCAACGAAATGGACTCAAAACCCCATATTAAACGCCTAATAATGTACCTGACTAGTAAGTATCTTAAAACCTATGGATTGCTATGTCTCTGAAAGTGAATCAATCGTGAGTACAGGGGCAAAAACGCAGCAGTGATAGGATTGGAGAGTTTTGGTGAGCAAATGAAGACCCTTTGAAGTCATATTGCATGGTACCCATTCCACGGGTCTCAACTCTCCAGGTTTAAGGGATTCTTCCTTCAGCTAAAACATGCATGTGGAACCCAGAGTATGATCAACCGTGTGATCGGGAGACGTGTTGAAATATGTCTCAGTTCTCGTCCCCTGGTACTCGGGTGCAACATTCCAGATGCTTTACTAACACTCTCCCGACTTGGAGAGTCAGTGCCTTTAACCTCCTGTTTGGCCCAGTTTGCAAATTCCGCGGAAGATGAACAGGAATAGGGAGAACCAATGAGAGACTAGCTGGAGGTGTCTGGACGGGAAAATTTAACTCTCATTTCCCACCAGGAAGAGGAATTAACCAAAGGCTCAGCGTGCCATGCCGGAACCAGATTAGGGCCTGAAGCAATCCTGCGGTGTTGCGGCCAGCTCACAAGAAAGCGAGTTGAAGAAAGGAGCTCAGGGGCACTGTAATTCACAAACCTGCAGAGTTATAAATGACAGCTATCATCCAAAAATATACTGAAGTAAGGCTGCCAAGAGGACTTGAAAGCCGGGCAGAATTGCAGGAAACCGATTTCAGGAGGTAGACTGGAATTGCATTTAAAGCATAGGAAAAGAGGCAGAAGGTCGACAATGATGCACTTGGCCAAAAAGGGCGTATGCGTTTTTTCCTGAATATATTCAGGAAAAAAAACGCATACGCCCTTTTTGGCCAACCAAGCAAGCTTGCAAAGGAAATCTGCACTACAATGAAGTCTCACTTCCCCCCCGTCAAAAGGGCCATCTGAAAAAAGTGTAAAATCCAGAAAGGCAGGACAGGCCATGGAGAACTGGGAGCCTTGTTATGCTGATGGGCGGGATGTAAATTGCCAACAGCCACTCAGGAGAAGTGTATGGTGTTTCCTGAAACATCTAAAAAACAAAGCAACAGAGCCTAGGGCACTTCCACTTATGGTCCTATAGCTTAGGGAAATTAAAATCAAAAACACACAGCCACCCCAAAGTTTGGGATGGCTCTGTTTACAAGAAACTCGTTTACGGTACAAGTTCAATATCGCATAAAGCGGAAAATGGATAAAGAAGTTGTGGTACTTACGTACAATGCAATATCACTCAGCAATGACATCTATGTCATCAGGCCCATAGCAGCATAATGAGTGGATTCAGGTATGATGATTCTAACTGAAATAAGTCACACAGAAAAAGAAACATCATAAGATATCACTAATACACGGAATGTAAACTTGGCTACACAGGAACTGAATTTCAAAACAGAACATGGTCCCAAATTTAGAAAACCAACTTATGCTTGCTTAAGGGGAAAGGTGAGTTGGGGTGCTGCATAAAACCAGAGATTGAAATGAGCACAGATAAAGTCCCTTAAGCCAAATATGTAATAGACAAGAGCTACTCCTTGCTCAACGAAATGGACTCAAAACCCCATATTAAACGCCTAATAATGTACCTGACTAGTAAGTATCTTAAAACCTATGGATTGCTATGTCTCTGAAAGTGAATCAATCGTGAGTACAGGGGCAAAAACGCAGCAGTGATAGGATTGGAGAGTTTTGGTGAGCAAATGAAGACCCTTTGAAGTCATATTGCATGGTACCCATTCCACGGGTCTCAACTCTCCAGGTTTAAGGGATTCTTCCTTCAGCTAAAACATGCATGTGGAACCCAGAGTATGATCAACCGTGTGATCGGGAGACGTGTTGAAATATGTCTCAGTTCTCGTCCCCTGGTACTCGGGTGCAACATTCCAGATGCTTTACTAACACTCTCCCGACTTGGAGAGTCAGTGCCTTTAACCTCCTGTTTGGCCCAGTTTGCAAATTCCGCGGAAGATGAACAGGAATAGGGAGAACCAATGAGAGACTAGCTGGAGGTGTCTGGACGGGAAAATTTAACTCTCATTTCCCACCAGGAAGAGGAATTAACCAAAGGCTCAGCGTGCCATGCCGGAACCAGATTAGGGCCTGAAGCAATCCTGCGGTGTTGCGGCCAGCTCACAAGAAAGCGAGTTGAAGAAAGGAGATCAGGGGCACTGTAATTCACAAACCTGCAGAGTTATAAATGACAGCTATCATCCAAAAATATACTGAAGTAAGGCTGCCAAGAGGACTTGAAAGCCGGGCAGAATTGCAGGAAACCGATTTCAGGAGGTAGACTGGAATTGCATTTAAAGCATAGGAAAAGAGGCAGAAGGTCGACAATGATGCACTTGGCCAAAAAGGGCGTATGCGTTTTTTCCTGAATATATTCAGGAAAAAAAACGCATACGCCCTTTTTGGCCAACCAAGCAAGCTTGCAAAGGAAATCTGCACTACAATGAAGTCTCACTTCCCCCCCGTCAAAAGGGCCATCTGAAAAAAGTGTAAAATCCAGAAAGGCAGGACAGGCCATGGAGAACTGGGAGCCTTGTTATGCTGATGGGCGGGATGTAAATTGCCAACAGCCACTCGGGAGAAGTGTATGGTGTTTCCTGAAACATCTAAAAAACAAAGCAACAGAGCCTAGGGCACTTCCACTTATGGTCCTATAGCTTAGGGAAATTAAAATCAAAAAGACACAGCCACCCCAAAGTTTGGGATGGCTCTGTTTACAAGAAACTCGTTTACGGTACAAGTTCAATATCGCATAAAGCGGAAAATGGATAAAGAAGTTGTGGTACTTACGTACAATGCAATATCACTCAGCAATGACATCTATGTCATCAGGCCCATAGCAGCATAATGAGTGGATTCAGGTATGATGATTCTAACTGAAATAAGTCACACAGAAAAAGAAACATCATAAGATATCACTAATACACGGAATGTAAACTTGGCTACACAGGAACTGAATTTCAAAACAGAACATGGTCCCAAATTTAGAAAATCAACTTATGCTTGCTTAAGGGGAAAGGTGAGTTGGGGTGCTGCATAAAACCAGAGATTGAAATGAGCACAGATAAAGTCCCTTAAGCCAAATATGTAATAGACAAGAGCTACTCCTTGCTCAACGAAATGGACTCAAAACCCCATATTAAACGCCTAATAATGTACCTGACTAGTAAGTATCTTAAAACCTATGGATTGCTATGTCTCTGAAAGTGAATCAATCGTGAGTACAGGGGCAAAAACGCAGCAGTGATAGGATTGGAGAGTTTTGGTGAGCAAATGAAGACCCTTTGAAGTCATATTGCATGGTACCCATTCCACGGGTCTCAACTCTCCAGGTTTAAGGGATTCTTCCTTCAGCTAAAACATGCATGTGGAACCCAGAGTATGATCAACCGTGTGATCGGGAGACGTGTTGAAATATGTCTCAGTTCTCGTCCCCTGGTACTCGGGTGCAACATTCCAGATGCTTTACTAACACTCTCCCGACTTGGAGAGTCAGTGCCTTTAACCTCCTGTTTGGCCCAGTTTGCAAATTCCGCGGAAGATGAACAGGAATAGGGAGAACCAATGAGAGACTAGCTGGAGGTGTCTGGACGGGAAAATTTAACTCTCATTTCCCACCAGGAAGAGGAATTAACCAAAGGCTCAGCGTGCCGTGCCGGAACCAGATTAGGGCCTGAAGCAATCCTGCGGTGTTGCGGCCAGCTCACAAGAAAGCGAGTTGAAGAAAGGAGCTCAGGGGCACTGTAATTCACAAACCTGCAGAGTTATAAATGACAGCTATCATCCAAAAATATACTGAAGTAAGGCTGCCAAGAGGACTTGAAAGCCGGGCAGAATTGCAGGAAACCGATTTTAGGAGGTAGACTGGAATTGCATTTAAAGCATAGGAAAACAGGCAGAAGATCGACAATGATGCACTTGGCCAAAAAGGGCGTATGCGTTTTTTCCTGAATATATTCAGGAAAAAACGCATACGCCCTTTTTGGCCAACCAAGCAAGCTTGCAAAGGAAATCTGCACTACAATGAAGTCTCACTTCCCCCCCGTCAAAAGGGCCATCTGAAAAAAGTGTAAAATCCAGAAAGGCAGGACAGGCCATGGAGAACTGGGAGCCTTGTTATGCTGATGGGCGGGATGTAAATTGCCAACAGCCACTCGGGAGAAGTGTATGGTGTTTCCTGAAACATCTAAAAAACAAAGCAACAGAGCCTAGGGCACTTCCACTTATGGTCCTATAGCTTAGGGAAATTAAAATCAAAAAGACACAGCCACCCCAAAGTTTGGGATGGCTCTGTTTACAAGAAACTCGTTTACGGTACAAGTTCAATATCGCATAAAGCGAAAAATGGATAAAGAAGTTGTGGTACTTACGTACAATGCAATATCACTCAGCAATGACATCTATGTCATCAGGCCCATAGCAGCATAATGAGTGGATTCAGGTATGATGATTCTAACTGAAATAAGTCACACAGAAAAAGAAACATCATAAGATATCACTAATACACGGAATGTAAACTTGGCTACACAGGAACTGAATTTCAAAACAGAACATGGTCCCAAATTTAGAAAATCAACTTATGCTTGCTTAAGGGGAAAGGTGAGTTGGGGTGCTGCATAAAACCAGAGATTGAAATGAGCACAGATAAAGTTCCTTAAGCCAAATATGTAATAGACAAGAGCTACTCCTTGCTCAACGAAATGGACTCAAAACCCCATATTAAACGCCTAATAATGTACCTGACTAGTAAGTATCTTAAAACCTATGGATTGCTATGTCTCTGAAAGTGAATCAATCGTGAGTACAGGGGCAAAAACGCAGCAGTGATAGGATTGGAGAGTTTTGGTGAGCAAATGAAGACCCTTTGAAGTCATATTGCATGGTACCCATTCCACGGGTCTCAACTCTCCAGGTTTAAGGGATTCTTCCTTCAGCTAAAACATGCATGTGGAACCCAGAGTATGATCAACCGTGTGATCGGGAGACGTGTTGAAATATGTCTCAGTTCTCGTCCCCTGGTACTCGGGTGCAACATTCCAGATGCTTTACTAACACTCTCCCGACTTGGAGAGTCAGTGCCTTTAACCTCCTGTTTGGCCCAGTTTGCAAATTCCGCGGAAGATGAACAGGAATAGGGAGAACCAATGAGAGACTAGCTGGAGGTGTCTGGACGGGCAAATTTAACTCTCATTTCCCACCAGGAAGAGGAATTAACCAAAGGCTCAGCGTGCCGTGCCGGAACCAGATTAGGGCCTGAAGCAATCCTGCGGTGTTGCGGCCAGCTCACAAGAAAGCGAGTTGAAGAAAGGAGCTCAGGGGCACTGTAATTCACAAACCTGCAGAGTTATAAATGACAGCTATCATCCAAAAATATACTGAAGTAAGGCTGCCAAGAGGACTTGAAAGACGGGCAGAATTGCAGGAAACCGATTTCAGGAGGTAGACTGGAATTGCATTTAAAGCATAGGAAAAGAGGCAGAAGGTCGACAATGATGCACTTGGCCAAAAAGGGCGTATGCGTTTTTTCCTGAATATATTCAGGAAAAAAAACGCATACGCACTTTTTGGCCAACCAAGCAAGCTTGCAAAGGAAATCTGCACTACAATGAAGTCTCACTTCCCCCCCGTCAAAAGGGCCATCTGAAAAAAGTGTAAAATCCAGAAAGGCAGGACAGGCCATGGAGAACTGGGAGCCTTGTTATGCTGATGGGCGGGATGTAAATTGCCAACAGCCACTCGGGAGAAGTGTATGGTGTTTCCTGAAACATCTAAAAAACAAAGCAACAGAGCCTAGGGCACTTCCACTTATGGTCCTATAGCTTAGGGAAATTAAAATCAAAAAGACACAGCCACCCCAAAGTTTGGGATGGCTCTGTTTACAAGAAACTCGTTTACGGTACAAGTTCAATATCGCATAAAGCGGAAAATGGATAAAGAAGTTGTGGTACTTACGTACAATGCAATATCACTCAGCAATGACATCTATGTCATCAGGCCCATAGCAGCATAATGAGTGGATTCAGGTATGATGATTCTAACTGAAATAAGTCACACAGAAAAAGAAACATCATAAGATATCACTAATACACGGAATGTAAACTTGGCTACACAGGAACTGAATTTCAAAACAGAACATGGTCCCAAATTTAGAAAATCAACTTATGCTTGCTTAAGGGGAAAGGTGAGTTGGGGTGCTGCATAAAACCAGAGATTGAAATGAGCACAGATAAAGTCCCTTAAGCCAAATATGTAATAGACAAGAGCTACTCCTTGCTCAACGAAATGGACTCAAAACCCCATATTAAACGCCTAATAATGTACCTGACTAGTAAGTATCTTAAAACCTATGGATTGCTATGTCTCTGAAAGTGAATCAATCGTGAGTACAGGGGCAAAAACGCAGCAGTGATAGGATTGGAGAGTTTTGGTGAGCAAATGAAGACCCTTTGAAGTCATATTGCATGGTACCCATTCCACGGGTCTCAACTCTCCAGGTTTAAGGGATTCTTCCTTCAGCTAAAACATGCATGTGGAACCCAGAGTATGATCAACCGTGTGATCGGGAGACGTGTTGAAATATGTCTCAGTTCTCGTCCCCTGGTACTCGGGTGCAACATTCCAGATGCTTTACTAACACTCTCCCGACTTGGAGAGTCAGTGCCTTTAACCTCCTGTTTGGCCCAGTTTGCAAATTCCGCGGAAGATGAACAGGAATAGGGAGAACCAATGAGAGACTAGCTGGAGGTGTCTGGACGGGAAAATTTAACTCTCATTTCCCACCAGGAAGAGGAATTAACCAAAGGCTCAGCGTGCCATGCCGGAACCAGATTAGGGCCTGAAGCAATCCTGCGGTGTTGCGGCCAGCTCACAAGAAAGCGAGTTGAAGAAAGGAGCTCAGGGGCACTGTAATTCACAAACCTGCAGAGTTATAAATGACAGCTATCATCCAAAAATATACTGAAGTAAGGCTGCCAAGAGGACTTGAAAGACGGGCAGAATTGCAGGAAACCGATTTCAGGAGGTAGACTGGAATTGCATTTAAAGCATAGGAAAAGAGGCAGAAGGTCGACAATGATGCACTTGGCCAAAAAGGGCGTATGCGTTTTTTCCTGAATATATTCAGGAAAAAAAACGCATACGCACTTTTTGGCCAACCAAGCAAGCTTGCAAAGGAAATCTGCACTACAATGAAGTCTCACTTCCCCCCCGTCAAAAGGGCCATCTGAAAAAAGTGTAAAATCCAGAAAGGCAGGACAGGCCATGGAGAACTGGGAGCCTTGTTATGCTGATGGGCGGGATGTAAATTGCCAACAGCCACTCGGGAGAAGTGTATGGTGTTTCCTGAAACATCTAAAAAACAAAGCAACAGAGCCTAGGGCACTTCCACTTATGGTCCTATAGCTTAGGGAAATTAAAATCAAAAAGACACAGCCACCCCAAAGTTTGGGATGGCTCTGTTTACAAGAAACTCGTTTACGGTACAAGTTCAATATCGCATAAAGCGGAAAATGGATAAAGAAGTTGTGGTACTTACGTACAATGCAATATCACTCAGCAATGACATCTATGTCATCAGGCCCATAGCAGCATAATGAGTGGATTCAGGTATGATGATTCTAACTGAAATAAGTCACACAGAAAAAGAAACATCATAAGATATCACTAATACACGGAATGTAAACTTGGCTACACAGGAACTGAATTTCAAAACAGAACATGGTCCCAAATTTAGAAAATCAACTTATGCTTGCTTAAGGGGAAAGGTGAGTTGGGGTGCTGCATAAAACCAGAGATTGAAATGAGCACAGATAAAGTCCCTTAAGCCAAATATGTAATAGACAAGAGCTACTCCTTGCTCAACGAAATGGACTCAAAACCCCATATTAAACGCCTAATAATGTACCTGACTAGTAAGTATCTTAAAACCTATGGATTGCTATGTCTCTGAAAGTGAATCAATCGTGAGTACAGGGGCAAAAACGCAGCAGTGATAGGATTGGAGAGTTTTGGTGAGCAAATGAAGACCCTTTGAAGTCATATTGCATGGTACCCATTCCACGGGTCTCAACTCTCCAGGTTTAAGGGATTCTTCCTTCAGCTAAAACATGCATGTGGAACCCAGAGTATGATCAACCGTGTGATCGGGAGACGTGTTGAAATATGTCTCAGTTCTCGTCCCCTGGTACTCGGGTGCAACATTCCAGATGCTTTACTAACACTCTCCCGACTTGGAGAGTCAGTGCCTTTAACCTCCTGTTTGGCCCAGTTTGCAAATTCCGCGGAAGATGAACAGGAATAGGGAGAACCAATGAGAGACTAGCTGGAGGTGTCTGGACGGGAAAATTTAACTCTCATTTCCCACCAGGAAGAGGAATTAACCAAAGGCTCAGCGTGCCATGCCGGAACCAGATTAGGGCCTGAAGCAATCCTGCGGTGTTGCGGCCAGCTCACAAGAAAGCGAGTTGAAGAAAGGAGCTCAGGGGCACTGTAATTCACAAACCTGCAGAGTTATAAATGACAGCTATCATCCAAAAATATACTGAAGTAAGGCTGCCAAGAGGACTTGAAAGCCGGGCAGAATTGCAGGAAACCGATTTCAGGAGGTAGACTGGAATTGCATTTAAAGCATAGGAAAAGAGGCAGAAGGTCGACAATGATGCACTTGGCCAAAAAGGGCGTATGCGTTTTTTCCTGAATATATTCAGGAAAAAACGCATACGCCCTTTTTGGCCAACCAAGCAAGCTTGCAAAGGAAATCTGCACTACAATGAAGTCTCACTTCCCCCCCGTCAAAAGGGCCATCTGAAAAAAGTGTAAAATCCAGAAAGGCAGGACAGGCCATGGAGAACTGGGAGCCTTGTTATGCTGATGGGCGGGATGTAAATTGCCAACAGCCACTCGGGAGAAGTGTATGGTGTTTCCTGAAACATCTAAAAAACAAAGCAACAGAGCCTAGGGCACTTCCACTTATGGTCCTATAGCTTTGGGAAATTAAAATCAAAAACACACAGCCACCCCAAAGTTTGGGATGGCTCTGTTTACAAGAAACTCGTTTACGGTACAAGTTCAATATCGCATAAAGCGAAAAATGGATAAAGAAGTTGTGGTACTTACGTACAATGCAATATCACTCAGCAATGACATCTATGTCATCAGGCCCATAGCAGCATAATGAGTGGATTCAGGTATGATGATTCTAACTGAAATAAGTCACACAGAAAAAGAAACATCATAAGATATCACTAATACACGGAATGTAAACTTGGCTACACAGGAACTGAATTTCAAAACAGAACATGGTCCCAAATTTAGAAAATCAACTTATGCTTGCTTAAGGGGAAAGGTGAGTTGGGGTGCTGCATAAAACCAGAGATTGAAATGAGCACAGATAAAGTCCCTTAAGCCAAATATGTAATAGACAAGAGCTACTCCTTGCTCAACGAAATGGACTCAAAACCCCATATTAAACGCCTAATAATGTACCTGACTAGTAAGTATCTTAAAACCTATGGATTGCTATGTCTCTGAAAGTGAATCAATCGTGAGTACAGGGGCAAAAACGCAGCAGTGATAGGATTGGAGAGTTTTGGTGAGCAAATGAAGACCCTTTGAAGTCATATTGCATGGTACCCATTCCACGGGTCTCAACTCTCCAGGTTTAAGGGATTCTTCCTTCAGCTAAAACATGCATGTGGAACCCAGAGTATGATCAACCGTGTGATCGGGAGACGTGTTGAAATATGTCTCAGTTCTCGTCCCCTGGTACTCGGGTGCAACATTCCAGATGCTTTACTAACACTCTCCCGACTTGGAGAGTCAGTGCCTTTAACCTCCTGTTTGGCCCAGTTTGCAAATTCCGCGGAAGATGAACAGGAATAGGGAGAACCAATGAGAGACTAGCTGGAGGTGTCTGGACGGGAAAATTTAACTCTCATTTCCCACCAGGAAGAGGAATTAACCAAAGGCTCAGCGTGCCATGCCGGAACCAGATTAGGGCCTGAAGCAATCCTGCGGTGTTGCGGCCAGCTCACAAGAAAGCGAGTTGAAGAAAGGAGCTCAGGGGCACTGTAATTCACAAACCTGCAGAGTTATAAATGACAGCTATCATCCAAAAATATACTGAAGTAAGGCTGCCAAGAGGACTTGAAAGACGGGCAGAATTGCAGGAAACCGATTTCAGGAGGTAGACTGGAATTGCATTTAAAGCATAGGAAAAGAGGCAGAAGGTCGACAATGATGCACTTGGCCAAAAAGGGCGTATGCGTTTTTTCCTGAATATATTCAGGAAAAAAAACGCATACGCACTTTTTGGCCAACCAAGCAAGCTTGCAAAGGAAATCTGCACTACAATGAAGTCTCACTTCCCCCCCGTCAAAAGGGCCATCTGAAAAAAGTGTAAAATCCAGAAAGGCAGGACAGGCCATGGAGAACTGGGAGCCTTGTTATGCTGATGGGCGGGATGTAAATTGCCAACAGCCACTCGGGAGAAGTGTATGGTGTTTCCTGAAACATCTAAAAAACAAAGCAACAGAGCCTAGGGCACTTCCACTTATGGTCCTATAGCTTAGGGAAATTAAAATCAAAAAGACACAGCCACCCCAAAGTTTGGGATGGCTCTGTTTACAAGAAACTCGTTTACGGTACAAGTTCAATATCGCATAAAGCGGAAAATGGATAAAGAAGTTGTGGTACTTACGTACAATGCAATATCACTCAGCAATGACATCTATGTCATCAGGCCCATAGCAGCATAATGAGTGGATTCAGGTATGATGATTCTAACTGAAATAAGTCACACAGAAAAAGAAACATCATAAGATATCACTAATACACGGAATGTAAACTTGGCTACACAGGAACTGAATTTCAAAACAGAACATGGTCCCAAATTTAGAAAATCAACTTATGCTTGCTTAAGGGGAAAGGTGAGTTGGGGTGCTGCATAAAACCAGAGATTGAAATGAGCACAGATAAAGTCCCTTAAGCCAAATATGTAATAGACAAGAGCTACTCCTTGCTCAACGAAATGGACTCAAAACCCCATATTAAACGCCTAATAATGTACCTGACTAGTAAGTATCTTAAAACCTATGGATTGCTATGTCTCTGAAAGTGAATCAATCGTGAGTACAGGGGCAAAAACGCAGCAGTGATAGGATTGGAGAGTTTTGGTGAGCAAATGAAGACCCTTTGAAGTCATATTGCATGGTACCCATTCCACGGGTCTCAACTCTCCAGGTTTAAGGGATTCTTCCTTCAGCTAAAACATGCATGTGGAACCCAGAGTATGATCAACCGTGTGATCGGGAGACGTGTTGAAATATGTCTCAGTTCTCGTCCCCTGGTACTCGGGTGCAACATTCCAGATGCTTTACTAACACTCTCCCGACTTGGAGAGTCAGTGCCTTTAACCTCCTGTTTGGCCCAGTTTGCAAATTCCGCGGAAGATGAACAGGAATAGGGAGAACCAATGAGAGACTAGCTGGAGGTGTCTGGACGGGAAAATTTAACTCTCATTTCCCACCAGGAAGAGGAATTAACCAAAGGCTCAGCGTGCCATGCCGGAACCAGATTAGGGCCTGAAGCAATCCTGCGGTGTTGCGGCCAGCTCACAAGAAAGCGAGTTGAAGAAAGGAGCTCAGGGGCACTGTAATTCACAAACCTGCAGAGTTATAAATGACAGCTATCATCCAAAAATATACTGAAGTAAGGCTGCCAAGAGGACTTGAAAGCCGGGCAGAATTGCAGGAAACCGATTTCAGGAGGTAGACTGGAATTGCATTTAAAGCATAGGAAAAGAGGCAGAAGGTCGACAATGATGCACTTGGCCAAAAAGGGCGTATGCGTTTTTTCCTGAATATATTCAGGAAAAAACGCATACGCCCTTTTTGGCCAACCAAGCAAGCTTGCAAAGGAAATCTGCACTACAATGAAGTCTCACTTCCCCCCCGTCAAAAGGGCCATCTGAAAAAAGTGTAAAATCCAGAAAGGCAGGACAGGCCATGGAGAACTGGGAGCCTTGTTATGCTGATGGGCGGGATGTAAATTGCCAACAGCCACTCGGGAGAAGTGTATGGTGTTTCCTGAAACATCTAAAAAACAAAGCAACAGAGCCTAGGGCACTTCCACTTATGGTCCTATAGCTTAGGGAAATTAAAATCAAAAACACACAGCCACCCCAAAGTTTGGGATGGCTCTGTTTACAAGAAACTCGTTTACGGTACAAGTTCAATATCGCATAAAGCGAAAAATGGATAAAGAAGTTGTGGTACTTACGTACAATGCAATATCACTCAGCAATGACATCTATGTCATCAGGCCCATAGCAGCATAATGAGTGGATTCAGGTATGATGATTCTAACTGAAATAAGTCACACAGAAAAAGAAACATCATAAGATATCACTAATACACGGAATGTAAACTTGGCTACACAGGAACTGAATTTCAAAACAGAACATGGTCCCAAATTTAGAAAATCAACTTATGCTTGCTTAAGGGGAAAGGTGAGTTGGGGTGC
Organism: Orcinus orca; assembly: GCF_937001465.1. Taxonomy (NCBI): domain Eukaryota; kingdom Metazoa; phylum Chordata; class Mammalia; order Artiodactyla; family Delphinidae; genus Orcinus; species Orcinus orca. The sequence continues at coordinate 61,723 of NW_026043739.1, read as the reverse complement.
TGCATAAAACCAGAGATTGAAATGAGCACAGATAAAGTCCCTTAAGCCAAATATGTAATAGACAAGAGCTACTCCTTGCTCAACGAAATGGACTCAAAACCCCATATTAAACGCCTAATAATGTACCTGACTAGTAAGTATCTTAAAACCTATGGATTGCTATGTCTCTGAAAGTGAATCAATCGTGAGTACAGGGGCAAAAACGCAGCAGTGATAGGATTGGAGAGTTTTGGTGAGCAAATGAAGACCCTTTGAAGTCATATTGCATGGTACCCATTCCACGGGTCTCAACTCTCCAGGTTTAAGGGATTCTTCCTTCAGCTAAAACATGCATGTGGAACCCAGAGTATGATCAACCGTGTGATCGGGAGACGTGTTGAAATATGTCTCAGTTCTCGTCCCCTGGTACTCAGGTGCAACATTCCAGATGCTTTACTAACACTCTCCCGACTTGGAGAGTCAGTGCCTTTAACCTCCTGTTTGGCCCAGTTTGCAAATTCCGCGGAAGATGAACAGGAATAGGGAGAACCAATGAGAGACTAGCTGGAGGTGTCTGGACGGGAAAATTTAACTCTCATTTCCCACCAGGAAGAGGAATTAACCAAAGGCTCAGCGTGCCGTGCCGGAATCATATTAGGGCCTGAAGCAATCCTGCGGTGTTGCGGCCAGCTCACAAGAAAGCGAGTTGAAGAAAGGAGCTCAGGGGCACTGTAATTCACAAACCTGCAGAGTTATAAATGACAGCTATCATCCAAAAATATACTGAAGTAAGGCTGCCAAGAGGACTTGAAAGCCGGGCAGAATTGCAGGAAACCGATTTTAGGAGGTAGACTGGAATTGCATTTAAAGCATAGGAAAACAGGCAGAAGATCGACAATGATGCACTTGGCCAAAAAGGGCGTATGCGTTTTTTCCTGAATATATTCAGGAAAAAACGCATACGCCCTTTTTGGCCAACCAAGCAAGCTTGCAAAGGAAATCTGCACTACAATGAAGTCTCACTTCCCACCCCGTCAAAAGGGCCATCTGAAAAAAGTGTAAAATCCAGAAAGGCAGGACAGGCCATGGAGAACTGGGAGCCTTGTTATGCTGATGGGCGGGATGTAAATTGCCAACAGCCACTCGGGAGAAGTGTATGGTGTTTCCTGAAACATCTAAAAAACAAAGCAACAGAGCCTAGGGCACTTCCACTTATGGTCCTATAGCTTAGGGAAATTAAAATCAAAAAGACACAGCCACCCCAAAGTTTGGGATGGCTCTGTTTACAAGAAACTCATTTACGGTACAAGTTCAATATCGCATAAAGCGAAAAATGGATAAAGAAGTTGTGGTACTTACGTACAATGCAATATCACTCAGCAATGACATCTATGTCATCAGGCCCATAGCAGCATAATGAGTGGATTCAGGTATGATGATTCTAACTGAAATAAGTCACACAGAAAAAGAAACATCATAAGATATCACTAATACACGGAATGTAAACTTGGCTACACAGGAACTGAATTTCAAAACAGAACATGGTCCCAAATTTAGAAAACCAACTTATGCTTGCTTAAGGGGAAAGGTGAGTTGGGGTGCTGCATAAAACCAGAGATTGAAATGAGCACAGATAAAGTTCCTTAAGCCAAATATGTAATAGACAAGAGCTACTCCTTGCTCAACGAAATGGACTCAAAACCCCATATTAAACGCCTAATAATGTACCTGACTAGTAAGTATCTTAAAACCTATGGATTGCTATGTCTCTGAAAGTGAATCAATCGTGAGTACAGGGGCAAAAACGCAGCAGTGATAGGATTGGAGAGTTTTGGTGAGCAAATGAAGACCCTTTGAAGTCATATTGCATGGTACCCATTCCACGGGTCTCAACTCTCCAGGTTTAAGGGATTCTTCCTTCAGCTAAAACATGCATGTGGAACCCAGAGTATGATCAACCGTGTGATCGGGAGACGTGTTGAAATATGTCTCAGTTCTCGTCCCCTGGTACTCGGGTGCAACATTCCAGATGCTTTACTAACACTCTCCCGACTTGGAGAGTCAGTGCCTTTAACCTCCTGTTTGGCCCAGTTTGCAAATTCCGCGGAAGATGAACAGGAATAGGGAGAACCAATGAGAGACTAGCTGGAGGTGTCTGGACGGGAAAATTTAACTCTCATTTCCCACCAGGAAGAGGAATTAACCAAAGGCTCAGCGTGCCATGCCGGAACCAGATTAGGGCCTGAAGCAATCCTGCGGTGTTGCGGCCAGCTCACAAGAAAGCGAGTTGAAGAAAGGAGCTCAGGGGCACTGTAATTCACAAACCTGCAGAGTTATAAATGACAGCTATCATCCAAAAATATACTGAAGTAAGGCTGCCAAGAGGACTTGAAAGCCGGGCAGAATTGCAGGAAACCGATTTCAGGAGGTAGACTGGAATTGCATTTAAAGCATAGGAAAAGAGGCAGAAGGTCGACAATGATGCACTTGGCCAAAAAGGGCGTATGCGTTTTTTCCTGAATATATTCAGGAAAAAACGCATACGTCCTTTTTGGCCAACCAAGCAAGCTTGCAAAGGAAATCTGCACTACAATGAAGTCTCACTTCCCCCCGTCAAAAGGGCCATCTGAAAAAAGTGTAAAATCCAGAAAGGCAGGACAGGCCATGGAGAACTGGGAGCCTTGTTATGCTGATGGGCGGGATGTACATTGCCAACAGCCACTCGGGAGAAGTGTATGGTGTTTCCTGAAACATCTAAAAAACAAAGCAACAGAGCCTAGGGCACTTCCACTTATGGTCCTATAGCTTAGGGAAATTAAAATCAAAAAGACACAGCCACCCCAAAGTTTGGGATGGCTCTGTTTACAAGAAACTCATTTACGGTGCAAGTTCAATATCGCATAAAGCGAAAAATGGATAAAGAAGTTGTGGTACTTACGTACAATGCAATATCACTCAGCAATGACATCTATGTCATCAGGCCCATAGCAGCATAATGAGTGGATTCAGGTATGATGATTCTAACTGAAATAAGTCACACAGAAAAAGAAACATCATAAGATATCACTAATACACGGAATGTAAACTTGGCTACACAGGAACTGAATTTCAAAACAGAACATGGTCCCAAATTTAGAAAATCAACTTATGCTTGCTTAAGGGGAAAGGTGAGTTGGGGTGCTGCATAAAACCAGAGATTGAAATGAGCACAGATAAAGTTCCTTAAGCCAAATATGTAATAGACAAGAGCTACTCCTTGCTCAACGAAATGGACTCAAAACCCCATATTAAACGCCTAATAATGTACCTGACTAGTAAGTATCTTAAAACCTATGGATTGCTATGTCTCTGAAAGTGAATCAATCGTGAGTACAGGGGCAAAAACGCAGCAGTGATAGGATTGGAGAGTTTTGGTGAGCAAATGAAGACCCTTTGAAGTCATATTGCATGGTACCCATTCCACGGGTCTCAACTCTCCAGGTTTAAGGGATTCTTCCTTCAGCTAAAACATGCATGTGGAACCCAGAGTATGATCAACCGTGTGATCGGGAGACGTGTTGAAATATGTCTCAGTTCTCGTCCCCTGGTACTCGGGTGCAACATTCCAGATGCTTTACTAACACTCTCCCGACTTGGAGAGTCAGTGCCTTTAACCTCCTATTTGGCCCAGTTTGCAAATTCCGCGGAAGATGAACAGGAATAGGGAGAACCAATGAGAGACTAGCTGGAGGTGTCTGGACGGGAAAATTTAACTCTCATTTCCCACCAGGAAGAGGAATTAACCAAAGGCTCAGCGTGCCATGCCGGAACCAGATTAGGGCCTGAAGCAATCCTGCGGTGTTGCGGCCAGCTCACAAGAAAGCGAGTTGAAGAAAGGAGCTCAGGGGCACTGTAATTCACAAACCTGCAGAGTTATAAATGACAGCTATCATCCAAAAATATACTGAAGTAAGGCTGCCAAGAGGACTTGAAACCCGGGCAGAATTGCAGGAAACCGATTTCAGGAGGTAGACTGGAATTGCATTTAAAGCATAGGAAAAGAGGCAGAAGGTCGACAATGATGCACTTGGCCAAAAAGGGCGTATGCGTTTTTTCCTGAATATATTCAGGAAAAAACGCATACGCCCTTTTTGGCCAACCAAGCAAGCTTGCAAAGGAAATCTGCACTACAATGAAGTCTCACTTCCCCCCCCGTCAAAAGGGCCATCTGAAAAATGTGTAAAATCCAGAAAGGCAGGACAGGCCATGGAGAACTGGGAGCCTTGTTATGCTGATGGGCGGGATGTAAATTGCCAACAGCCACTCGGGAGAAGTGTATGGTGTTTCCTGAAACATCTAAAAAACAAAGCAACAGAGCCTAGGGCACTTCCACTTATGGTCCTATAGCTTAGGGAAATTAAAATCAAAAAGACACAGACACCCCAAAGTTTGGGACGGCTCTGTTTACAAGAAACTCGTTTACGGTACAAGTTCAATATCGCATAAAGCGAAAAATGGATAAAGAAGGTGTGGTACTTACGTACAATGCAATATCACTCAGCAATGACATCTATGTCATCAGGCCCATAGCAGCATAATGAGTGGATTCAGGTATGATGATTCTAACTGAAATAAGTCACACAGAAAAAGAAACATCATAAGATATCACTAACACACGGAATGTAAACTTGGCTACACAGGAACTGAATTTCAAAACAGAACATGGTCCCAAATTTAGAAAACCAACTTATGCTTGCTAAAGGGGAAAGGTGAGTTGGGGTGCTGCATAAAACCAGAGATTGAAATGAGCACAGATAAATTTCCTTAAGCCAAATATGTAATAGACAAGAGCTACTCCTTGCTCAACGAAATGGACTCAAAACCCCATATTAAACGCCTAATAATGTACCTGACTAGTAAGTATCTTAAAACCTATGGATTGCTATGTCTGTGAAAGTGAATCAATCGTGAGTACAGGGGCAAAAACGCAGCAGTGATAGGATTGGAGAGTTTTGGTGAGCAAATGAAGACCCTTTGAAGTCATATTGCATGGTACCCATTCCACGGGTCTCAACTCTCTAGGTTTAAGGGATTCTTCCTTCAGCTAAAACATGCATGTGGAACCCAGAGTATGATCAACCGTGTGATCGGGAGACGTGTTGAAATATGTCTCAGTTCTCGTCCCCTGGTACTCGGGTGCAACATTCCAGATGCTTTACTAACACTCTCCCGACTTGGAGAGTCAGTGCCTTTAACCTCCTGTTTGGCCCAGTTTGCAAATTCCGCGGAAGATGAACAGGAATAGGGAGAACCAATGAGAGACTAGCTGGAGGTGTCTGGACGGGAAAATTTAACTCTCATTTCCCACCAGGAAGAGGAATTAACCAAAGGCTCAGCGTGCCATGCCGGAACCAGATTAGGGCCTGAAGCAATCCTGCGGTGTTGCGGCCAGCTCACAAGAAAGCGAGTTGAAGAAAGGAGCTCAGGGGCACTGTAATTCACAAACCTGCAGAGTTATAAATGACAGCTATCATCCAAAAATATACTGAAGTAAGGCTGCCAAGAGGACTTGAAAGCCGGGCAGAATTGCAGGAAACCGATTTCAGGAGGTTGACTGGAATTGCATTTAAAGCATAGGAAAAGAGGCAGAAGGTCGACAATGATGCACTTGGCCAAAAAGGGCGTATGCGTTTTTTCCTGAATATATTCAGGAAAAAACGCATACGCCCTTTTTGGCCAACCAAGCAAGCTTGCAAAGGAAATCTGCACTACAATGAAGTCTCACTTCCCCCCCATCAAAAGGGCCATCTGAAAAAAGTGTAAAATCCAGAAAGGCAGGACAGGCCATGGAGAACTGGGAGTCTTGTTATGCTGATGGGCGGGATGTAAATTGCCAACAGCCACTCGGGAGAAGTGTATGGTGTTTCCTGAAACATCTAAAAAACAAAGCAACAGAGCCTAGGGCACTTCCACTTATGGTCCTATAGCTTAGGGAAATTAAAATCAAAAAGACACAGCCACCCCAAATTTTGGGATGGCTCTGTTTACAAGAAACTCGTTTACGGTACAAGTTCAATATCGCATAAAGCGAAAAATGGATAAAGAAGTTGTGGTACTTACGTACAATGCAATATCACTCAGCAATGACATCTATGTCATCAGGCCCATAGCAGCATAATGAGTGGATTCAGGTATGATGATTCTAACTGAAATAAGTCACACAGAAAAAGAAACATCATAAGATATCACTAATACACGGAATGTAAACTTGGCTACACAGGAACTGAATTTCAAAACAGAACATGGTCCCAAATTTAGAAAACCAACTTATGCTTGCTTAAGGGGAAAGGTGAGTTGGGGTGCTGCATAAAACCAGAGATTGAAATGAGCACAGATAAAGTTCCTTAAGCCAAATATGGAATAGACAAGAGCTACTCCTTGCTCAACGAAATGGACTCAAAACCCCATATTAAACGCCTAATAATGTACCTGACTAGTAAGTATCTTAAAACCTATGGATTGCTATGTCTCTGAAAGTGAATCAATCGTGAGTACAGGGGCAAAAACGCAGCAGTGATAGGATTGGAGAGTTTTGGTGAGCAAATGAAGACCCTTTGAAGTCATATTGCATGGTACCCATTCCACGGGTCTCAACTCTCCAGGTTTAAGGGATTCTTCCTTCAGCTAAAACATGCATGTGGAACCCAGAGTATGATCAACCGTGTGATCGGGAGACGTGTTGAAATATGTCTCAGTTCTCGTCCCCTGGTACTCGGGTGCAACATTCCAGATGCTTTACTAACACTCTCCCGACTTGGAGAGTCAGTGCCTTTAACCTCCTGTTTGGCCCAGTTTGCAAATTCCGCGGAAGATGAACAGGAATAGGGAGAACCAATGAGAGACTAGCTGGAGGTGTCTGGACGGGAAAATTTAACTCTCATTTCCCACCAGGAAGAGGAATTAACCAAAGGCTCAGCGTGCCATGCCGGAACCAGATTAGGGCCTGAAGCAATCCTGCGGTGTTGCGGCCAGCTCACAAGAAAGCGAGTTGAAGAAAGGAGCTCAGGGGCACTGTAATTCACAAACCTGCAGAGTTATAAATGACAGCTATCATCCAAAAAATATACTGAAGTAAGGCTGCCAAGAGGACTTGAAAGCCGGGCAGAATTGCAGGAAACCGATTTCAGGAGGTAGACTGGAATTGCATTTAAAGCATAGGAAAAGAGGCAGAAGGTCGACAATGATGCACTTGGCCAAAAAGGGCGTATGCGTTTTTTCCTGAATATATTCAGGAAAAAAAACGCATACGCCCTTTTTGGCCAACCAAGCAAGCTTGCAAAGGAAATCTGCACTACAATGAAGTCTCACTTCCCCCCCGTCAAAAGGGCCATCTGAAAAAAGTGTAAAATCCAGAAAGGCAGGACAGGCCATGGAGAACTGGGAGCCTTGTTATGCTGATGGGCGGGATGTAACTTGCCAACAGCCACTCGGGAGAAGTGTATGGTGTTTCCTGAAACATCTAAAAAACAAAGCAACAGAGCCTAGGGCACTTCCACTTATGGTCCTATAGCTTAGGGAAATTAAAATCAAAAAGACACAGCCACCCCAAAGTTTGGGATGGCTCTGTTTACAAGAAACTCGTTTACGGTGCAAGTTCAATATCGCATAAAGCGAAAAATGGATAAAGAAGTTGTGGTAATTACGTACAATGCAATATCACTCAGCAATGACATCTATGTCATCAGGCCCATAGCAGCATAATGAGTGGATTCAGGTATGATGATTCTAACTGAAATAAGTCACACAGAAAAAGAAACATCATAAGATATCACTAATACACGGAATGTAAACTTGGCTACACAGGAACTGAATTTCAAACAGAACATGGTCCCAAATTTAGAAAATCAACTTATGCTTGCTTAAGGGGAAAGGTGAGTTGGGGTGCTGCATAAAACCAGAGATTGAAATGAGCACAGATAAAGTTCCTTAAGCCAAATATGTAATAGACAAGAGCTACTCCTTGCTCAATGAAATGGACTCAAAACCCCATATTAAACGCCTAATAATGTACCTGACTAGTAAGTATCTTAAAACCTATGGATTGCTATGTCTCTGAAAGTGAATCAATCGTGAGTACAGGGGCAAAAACGCAGCAGTGATAGGATTGGAGAGTTTTGGTGAGCAAATGAAGACCCTTTGAAGTCATATTGCATGGTACCCATTCCACGGGTCTCAACTCTCCAGGTTTAAGGGATTCTTCCTTCAGCTAAAACATGCATGTGGAACCCAGAGTATGATCACCGTGTGATCGGGAGACGTGTTGAAATATGTCTCAGTTCTCGTCCCCTGGTACTCGGGTGCAACATTCCAGATGCTTTACTAACACTCTCCCGACTTGGAGAGTCAGTGCCTTTAACCTCCTGTTTGGCCCAGTTTGCAAATTCCGCGGAAGATGAACAGGAATAGGGAGAACAATGAGAGACTAGCTGGAGGTGTCTGGACGGGAAAATTTAACTCTCATTTCCCACCAGGAAGAGGAATTAACCAAAGGCTCAGCGTGCCATGCCGGAACCAGATTAGGGCCTGAAGCAATCCTGCGGTGTTGCGGCCAGCTCACAAGAAAGCGAGTTGAAGAAAGGAGCTCAGGGGCACTGTAATTCACAAACCTGCAGAGTTATAAATGACAGCTATCATCCAAAAATATACTGAAGTAAGGCTGCCAAGAGGACTTGAAAGCCGGCAGAATTGCAGGAAACCGATTTCAGGAGGTAGACTGGAATTGCATTTAAAGCATAGGAAAAGAGGCAGAAGGTCGACAATGATGCACTTGGCCAAAAAGGGCGTATGCGTTTTTTCCTGAATATATTCAGGAAAAAAAACGCATACGCCCTTTTTGGCCAACCAAGCAAGCTTGCAAAGGAAATCTGCACTACAATGAAGTCTCACTTCCCCCCCGTCAAAAGGGCCATCTGAAAAAAGTGTAAAATCCAGAAAGGCAGGACAGGCCATGGAGAACTGGGAGCCTTGTTATGCTGATGGGCGGGATGTAAATTGCCAACAGCCACTCGGGAGTAGTGTATGGTGTTTCCTGAAACATCTAAAAAACAAAGCAACAGAGCCTAGGGCACTTCCACTTATGGTCCTATAGCTTAGGGAAATTAAAATCAAAAAGACACAGCCACCCCAAAGTTTGGGATGGCTCTGTTTACAAGAAACTCGTTTACGGTGCAAGTTCAATATCGCATAAAGCGAAAAATGGATAAAGAAGGTGTGGTACTTACGTACAATGCAATATCACTCAGCAATGACATCTATGTCATCAGGCCCATAGCAGCATAATGAGTGGATTCAGGTATGATGATTCTAACTGAAATAAGTCACACAGAAAAAGAAACATCATAAGATATCACTAATACACGGAATGTAAACTTGGCTACACAGGATCTGAATTTCAAAACAGAACATGGTCCCAAATTTAGAAAACCAACTTATGCTTGCTTAAGGGGAAAGGTGAGTTGGGGTGCTGCATAAAACCAGAGATTGAAATGAGCACAGATAAAGTTCCTTAAGCCAAATATGTAATAGACAAGAGCTACTCCTTGCTCAACGAAATGGACTCAAAACCCCATATTAAACGCCTAATAATGTACCTGACTAGTAAGTATCTTAAAACCTATGGATTGCTATGTCTCTGAAAGTGAATCAATCGTGAGTACAGGGGCAAAAACGCAGCAGTGATAGGATTGGAGAGTTTTGGTGAGCAAATGAAGACCCTTTGAAGTCATATTGCATGGTACCCATTCCACGGGTCTCAACTCTCCAGGTTTAAGGGATTCTTCCTTCAGCTAAAACATGCATGTGGAACCCAGAGTATGATCAACCGTGTGATCGGGAGACGTGTTGAAATATGTCTCAGTTCTCGTCCCCTGGTACTCGGGTGCAACATTCCAGATGCTTTACTAACACTCTCCCGACTTGGAGAGTCAGTGCCTTTAACCTCCTGTTTGGCCCAGTTTGCAAATTCCGCGGAAGATGAACAGGAATAGGGAGAACCAATGAGAGACTAGCTGGAGGTGTCTGGACGGGAAAATTTAACTCTCATTTCCCACCAGGAAGAGGAATTAACCAAAGGCTCAGCGTGCCATGCCGGAACCAGATTAGGGCCTGAAGCAATCCTGCGGTGTTGCGGCCAGCTCACAAGAAAGCGAGTTGAAGAAAGGAGCTCAGGGGCACTGTAATTCACAAACCTGCAGAGTTATAAATGACAGCTATCATCCAAAAATATACTGAAGTAAGGCTGCCAAGAGGACTTGAAAGCCGGGCAGAATTGCAGGAAACCGATTTCAGGAGGTAGACTGGAATTGCATTTAAAGCATAGGAAAAGAGGCAGAAGGTCGACAATGATGCACTTGGCCAAAAAGGGCGTATGCGTTTTTTCCTGAATATATTCAGGAAAAAACGCATACGCCCTTTTCGGCCAACCAAGCAAGCTTGCAAAGGAAATCTGCACTACAATGAAGTCTCACTTCCCCCCCCCCCCGTCAAAAGGGCCATCTGAAAAAAGTGTAAAATCCAGAAAGGCAGGACAGGCCATGGAGAACTGGGAGCCTTGTTATGCTGATGGGCAGGATGTAAATTGCCAACAGCCACTCGGGAGAAGTGTATGGTGTTTCCTGAAACATCTAAAAAACAAAGCAACAGAGCCTAGGGCACTTCCACTTATGGTCCTATAGCTTAGGGAAATTAAAATCAAAAAGACACAGCCACCCCAAAGTTTGGGATGACTCTGTTTACAAGAAACTCGTTTACGGTACAAGTTCAATATCGCATAAAGCGAAAAATGGATAAAGAAGTTGTGGTACTTACGTACAATGCAATATCACTCAGCAATGACATCTATGTCATCAGGCCCATAGCAGCATAATGAGTGGATTCAGGTATGATGATTCTAACTGAAATAAGTCACACAGAAAAAGAAACATCATAAGATATCACTAATACACGGAATGTAAACTTGGCTACACAGGAACTGAATTTCAAAACAGAACATGGTCCCAAATTTAGAAAATCAACTTATGCTTGCTTAAGGGGAAAGGTGAGTTGGGGTGCTGCATAAAACCAGAGATTGAAATGAGCACAGATAAAGTTCCTTAAGCCAAATATGTAATAGACAAGAGCTACTCCTTGCTCAACGAAATGGACTCAAAACCCCATATTAAACGCCTAATAATGTACCTGACTAGTAAGTATCTTAAAACCTATGGATTGCTATGTCTCTGAAAGTGAATCAATCGTGAGTACAGGGGCAAAAACGCAGCAGTGATAGGATTGGAGAGTTTTGGTGAGCAAATGAAGACCCTTTGAAGTCATATTGCATGGTACCCATTCCACTGGTCTCAACTCTCCAGGTTTAAGGGATTCTTCCTTCAGCTAAAACATGCATGTGGAACCCAGAGTATGATCAACCATGTGATCGGGAGACGTGTTGAAATATGTCTCAGTTCTCGTCCCCTGGTACTCGGGTGCAACATTCCAGATGCTTTACTAACACTCTCCCGACTTGGAGAGTCAGTGCCTTTAACCTCCTGTTTGGCCCAGTTTGCAAATTCCGCGGAAGATGAACAGGAATAGGGAGAACCAATGAGAGACTAGCTGGAGGTGTCTGGACGGGAAAATTTAACTCTCATTTCCCACCAGGAAGAGGAATTAACCAAAGGCTCAGCGTGCCATGCCGGAACCAGATTAGGGCCTGAAGCAATCCTGCGGTGTTGCGGCCAGCTCACAAGAAAGCGAGTTGAAGAAAGGAGCTCAGGGGCACTGTAATTCACAAACCTGCAGAGTTATAAATGACAGCTATCATCCAAAAATATGCTGAAGTAAGGCTGCCAAGAGGACTTGAAAGCCGGGCAGAATTGCAGGAAACCGATTTCAGGAGGTAGACTGGAATTGCATTTAAAGCATAGGAAAAGAGGCAGAAGGTCGACAATGATGCACTTGGCCAAAAAGGGCGTATGCGTTTTTTCCTGAATATATTCAGGAAAAAACGCATACGTCCTTTTTGGCCAACCAAGCAAGCTTGCAAAGGAAATCTGCACTACAATGAAGTCTCACTTCCCCCCGTCAAAAGGGCCATCTGAAAAAAGTGTAAAATCCAGAAAGGCAGGACAGGCCATGGAGAACTGGGAGCCTTGTTATGCTGATGGGCGGGATGTACATTGCCAACAGCCACTCGGGAGAAGTGTATGGTGTTTCCTGAAACATCTAAAAAACAAAGCAACAGAGCCTAGGGCACTTCCACTTATGGTCCTATAGCTTAGGGAAATTAAAATCAAAAAGACACAGCCACCCCAAAGTTTGGGATGGCTCTGTTTACAAGAAACTCATTTACGGTGCAAGTTCAATATCGCATAAAGCGAAAAATGGATAAAGAAGTTGTGGTACTTACGTACAATGCAATATCACTCAGCAATGACATCTATGTCATCAGGCCCATAGCAGCATAATGAGTGGATTCAGGTATGATGATTCTAACTGAAATAAGTCACACAGAAAAAGAAACATCATAAGATATCACTAATACACGGAATGTAAACTTGGCTACACAGGAACTGAATTTCAAAACAGAACATGGTCCCAAATTTAGAAAATCAACTTATGCTTGCTTAAGGGGAAAGGTGAGTTGGGGTGCTGCATAAAACCAGAGATTGAAATGAGCACAGATAAAGTTCCTTAAGCCAAATATGTAATAGACAAGAGCTACTCCTTGCTCAACGAAATGGACTCAAAACCCCATATTAAACGCCTAATAATGTACCTGACTAGTAAGTATCTTAAAACCTATGGATTGCTATGTCTCTGAAAGTGAATCAATCGTGAGTACAGGGGCAAAAACGCAGCAGTGATAGGATTGGAGAGTTTTGGTGAGCAAATGAAGACCCTTTGAAGTCATATTGCATGGTACCCATTCCACGGGTCTCAACTCTCTAGGTTTAAGGGATTCTTCCTTCAGCTAAAACATGCATGTGGAACCCAGAGTATGATCAACCGTGTGATCGGGAGACGTGTTGAAATATGTCTCAGTTCTCATCCCCTGGTACTCGGGTGCAACATTCCAGATGCTTTACTAACACTCTCCCGACTTGGAGAGTCAGTGCCTTTAACCTCCTGTTTGGCCCAGTTTGCAAATTCCGCGGAAGATGAACAGGAATAGGGAGAACCAATGAGAGACTAGCTGGAGGTGTCTGGACGGGAAAATTTAACTCTCATTTCCCACCAGGAAGAGGAATTAACCAAAGGCTCAGCGTGCCATGCCGGAACCAGATTAGGGCCTGAAGCAATCCTGCGGTGTTGCGGCCAGCTCACAAGAAAGCGAGTTGAAGAAAGGAGCTCAGGGGCACTGTAATTCACAAACCTGCAGAGTTATAAATGACAGCTATCATCCAAAAATATACTGAAGTAAGGCTGCCAAGAGGACTTGAAAGCCGGGCAGAATTGCAGGAAACCGATTTCAGGAGGTAGACTGGAATTGCATTTAAAGCATAGGAAAAGAGGCAGAAGGTCGACAATGATGCACTTGGCCAAAAAGGGCGTATGCGTTTTTTCCTGAATATATTCAGGAAAAAACGCATACGCCCTTTTTGGCCAACCAAGCAAGCTTGCAAAGGAAATCTGCACTACAATGAAGTCTCACTTCCCCCCGTCAAAAGGGCCATCTGAAAAAAGTGTAAAATCCAGAAAGGCAGGACAGGCCATGGAGAACTGGGAGCCTTGTTATGCTGATGGGCGGGATGTAAATTGCCAACAGCCACTCGGGAGAAGTGTATGGTGTTTCCTGAAACATCTAAAAAACAAAGCAACAGAGCCTAGGGCACTTCCACTTATGGTCCTATAGCTTAGGGAAATTAAAATCAAAAAGACACAGCCACCCCAAAGTTTGGGATGGCTCTGTTTACAAGAAACTCGTTTACGGTGCAAGTTCAATATCGCATAAAGCGAAAAATGGATAAAGAAGTTGTGGTAATTACGTACAATGCAATATCACTCAGCAATGACATCTATGTCATCAGGCCCATAGCAGCATAATGAGTGGATTCAGGTATGATGATTCTAACTGAAATAAGTCACACAGAAAAAGAAACATCATAAGATATCACTAATACACGGAATGTAAACTTGGCTACACAGGAACTGAATTTCAAAACAGAACATGGTCCCAAATTTAGAAAATCAACTTATGCTTGCTTAAGGGGAAAGGTGAGTTGGGGTGCTGCATAAAACCAGAGATTGAAATGAGCACAGATAAAGTTCCTTAAGCCAAATATGTAATAGACAAGAGCTACTCCTTGCTCAATGAAATGGACTCAAAACCCCATATTAAACGCCTAATAATGTACCTGACTAGTAAGTATCTTAAAACCTATGGATTGCTATGTCTCTGAAAGTGAATCAATCGTGAGTACAGGGGCAAAAACGCAGCAGTGATAGGATTGGAGAGTTTTGGTGAGCAAATGAAGACCCTTTGAAGTCATATTGCATGGTACCCATTCCACGGGTCTCAACTCTCCAGGTTTAAGGGATTCTTCCTTCAGCTAAAACATGCATGTGGAACCCAGAGTATGATCAACCGTGTGATCGGGAGACGTGTTGAAATATGTCTCAGTTTTCGTCCCCTGGTACTCGGGTGCAACATTCCAGATGCTTTACTAACACTCTCCCGACTTGGAGAGTCAGTGCCTTTAACCTCCTGTTTGGCCCAGTTTGCAAATTCCGCGGAAGATGAACAGGAATAGGGAGAACCAATGAGAGACTAGCTGGAGGTGTCTGGACGGGAAAATTTAACTCTCATTTCCCACCAGGAAGAGGAATTAACCAAAGGCTCAGCGTGCCATGCCGGAACCAGATTAGGGCCTGAAGCAATCCTGCGGTGTTGCGGCCAGCTCACAAGAAAGCGAGTTGAAGAAAGGAGCTCAGGGGCACTGTAATTCACAAACCTGCAGAGTTATAAATGACAGCTATCATCCAAAAATATACTGAAGTAAGGCTGCCAAGAGGACTTGAAAGCCGGGCAGAATTGCAGGAAACCGATTTCAGGAGGTAGACTGGAATTGCATTTAAAGCATAGGAAAAGAGGCAGAAGGTCGACAATGATGCACTTGGCCAAAAAGGGCGTATGCGTTTTTTCCTGAATATATTCAGGAAAAAACGCATACGCCCTTTTCGGCCAACCAAGCAAGCTTGCAAAGGAAATCTGCACTACAATGAAGTCTCACTTCCCCCCCCCCCCGTCAAAAGGGCCATCTGAAAAAAGTGTAAAATCCAGAAAGGCAGGACAGGCCATGGAGAACTGGGAGCCTTGTTATGCTGATGGGCAGGATGTAAATTGCCAACAGCCACTCGGGAGAAGTGTATGGTGTTTCCTGAAACATCTAAAAAACAAAGCAACAGAGCCTAGGGCACTTCCACTTATGGTCCTATAGCTTAGGGAAATTAAAATCAAAAAGACACAGCCACCCCAAAGTTTGGGATGACTCTGTTTACAAGAAACTCGTTTACGGTACAAGTTCAATATCGCATAAAGCGAAAAATGGATAAAGAAGTTGTGGTACTTACGTACAATGCAATATCACTCAGCAATGACATCTATGTCATCAGGCCCATAGCAGCATAATGAGTGGATTCAGGTATGATGATTCTAACTGAAATAAGTCACACAGAAAAAGAAACATCATAAGATATCACTAATACACGGAATGTAAACTTGGCTACACAGGAACTGAATTTCAAAACAGAACATGGTCCCAAATTTAGAAAATCAACTTATGCTTGCTTAAGGGGAAAGGTGAGTTGGGGTGCTGCATAAAACCAGAGATTGAAATGAGCACAGATAAAGTTCCTTAAGCCAAATATGTAATAGACAAGAGCTACTCCTTGCTCAACGAAATGGACTCAAAACCCCATATTAAACGCCTAATAATGTACCTGACTAGTAAGTATCTTAAAACCTATGGATTGCTATGTCTCTGAAAGTGAATCAATCGTGAGTACAGGGGCAAAAACGCAGCAGTGATAGGATTGGAGAGTTTTGGTGAGCAAATGAAGACCCTTTGAAGTCATATTGCATGGTACCCATTCCACTGGTCTCAACTCTCCAGGTTTAAGGGATTCTTCCTTCAGCTAAAACATGCATGTGGAACCCAGAGTATGATCAACCATGTGATCGGGAGACGTGTTGAAATATGTCTCAGTTCTCGTCCCCTGGTACTCGGGTGCAACATTCCAGATGCTTTACTAACACTCTCCCGACTTGGAGAGTCAGTGCCTTTAACCTCCTGTTTGGCCCAGTTTGCAAATTCCGCGGAAGATGAACAGGAATAGGGAGAACCAATGAGAGACTAGCTGGAGGTGTCTGGACGGGAAAATTTAACTCTCATTTCCCACCAGGAAGAGGAATTAACCAAAGGCTCAGCGTGCCATGCCGGAACCAGATTAGGGCCTGAAGCAATCCTGCGGTGTTGCGGCCAGCTCACAAGAAAGCGAGTTGAAGAAAGGAGCTCAGGGGCACTGTAATTCACAAACCTGCAGAGTTATAAATGACAGCTATCATCCAAAAATATGCTGAAGTAAGGCTGCCAAGAGGACTTGAAAGCCGGGCAGAATTGCAGGAAACCGATTTCAGGAGGTAGACTGGAATTGCATTTAAAGCATAGGAAAAGAGGCAGAAGGTCGACAATGATGCACTTGGCCAAAAAGGGCGTATGCGTTTTTTCCTGAATATATTCAGGAAAAAACGCATACGTCCTTTTTGGCCAACCAAGCAAGCTTGCAAAGGAAATCTGCACTACAATGAAGTCTCACTTCCCCCCGTCAAAAGGGCCATCTGAAAAAAGTGTAAAATCCAGAAAGGCAGGACAGGCCATGGAGAACTGGGAGCCTTGTTATGCTGATGGGCGGGATGTACATTGCCAACAGCCACTCGGGAGAAGTGTATGGTGTTTCCTGAAACATCTAAAAAACAAAGCAACAGAGCCTAGGGCACTTCCACTTATGGTCCTATAGCTTAGGGAAATTAAAATCAAAAAGACACAGCCACCCCAAAGTTTGGGATGGCTCTGTTTACAAGAAACTCATTTACGGTGCAAGTTCAATATCGCATAAAGCGAAAAATGGATAAAGAAGTTGTGGTACTTACGTACAATGCAATATCACTCAGCAATGACATCTATGTCATCAGGCCCATAGCAGCATAATGAGTGGATTCAGGTATGATGATTCTAACTGAAATAAGTCACACAGAAAAAGAAACATCATAAGATATCACTAATACACGGAATGTAAACTTGGCTACACAGGAACTGAATTTCAAAACAGAACATGGTCCCAAATTTAGAAAATCAACTTATGCTTGCTTAAGGGGAAAGGTGAGTTGGGGTGCTGCATAAAACCAGAGATTGAAATGAGCACAGATAAAGTTCCTTAAGCCAAATATGTAATAGACAAGAGCTACTCCTTGCTCAACGAAATGGACTCAAAACCCCATATTAAACGCCTAATAATGTACCTGACTAGTAAGTATCTTAAAACCTATGGATTGCTATGTCTCTGAAAGTGAATCAATCGTGAGTACAGGGGCAAAAACGCAGCAGTGATAGGATTGGAGAGTTTTGGTGAGCAAATGAAGACCCTTTGAAGTCATATTGCATGGTACCCATTCCACGGGTCTCAACTCTCCAGGTTTAAGGGATTCTTCCTTCAGCTAAAACATGCATGTGGAACCCAGAGTATGATCAACCGTGTGATCGGGAGACGTGTTGAAATATGTCTCAGTTCTCGTCCCCTGGTACTCGGGTGCAACATTCCAGATGCTTTACTAACACTCTCCCGACTTGGAGAGTCAGTGCCTTTAACCTCCTGTTTGGCCCAGTTTGCAAATTCCGCGGAAGATGAACAGGAATAGGGAGAACCAATGAGAGACTAGCTGGAGGTGTCTGGACGGGAAAATTTAACTCTCATTTCCCACCAGGAAGAGGAATTAACCAAAGGCTCAGCGTGCCATGCCGGAACCAGATTAGGGCCTGAAGCAATCCTGCGGTGTTGCGGCCAGCTCACAAGAAAGCGAGTTGAAGAAAGGAGCTCAGGGGCACTGTAATTCACAAACCTGCAGAGTTATAAATGACAGCTATCATCCAAAAATATACTGAAGTAAGGCTGCCAAGAGGACTTGAAAGCCGGGCAGAATTGCAGGAAACCGATTTCAGGAGGTAGACTGGAATTGCATTTAAAGCATAGGAAAAGAGGCAGAAGGTCGACAATGATGCACTTGGCCAAAAAGGGCGTATGCGTTTTTTCCTGAATATATTCAGGAAAAAACGCATACGCCCTTTTTGGCCAACCAAGCAAGCTTGCAAAGGAAATCTGCACTACAATGAAGTCTCACTTCCCCCCCGTCAAAAGGGCCATCTGAAAAAAGTGTAAAATCCAGAAAGGCAGGACAGGCCATGGAGAACTGGGAGCCTTGTTATGCTGATGGGCGGGATGTAACTTGCCAACAGCCACTCGGGAGAAGTGTATGGTGTTTCCTGAAACATCTAAAAAACAAAGCAACAGAGCCTAGGGCACTTCCACTTATGGTCCTATAGCTTAGGGAAATTAAAATCAAAAAGACACAGCCACCCCAAAGTTTGGGATGGCTCTGTTTACAAGAAACTCGTTTACGGTACAAGTTCAATATCGCATAAAGCGAAAAATGGATAAAGAAGTTGTGGTACTTACGTACAATGCAATATCACTCAGCAATGACATCTATGTCATCAGGCCCATAGCAGCATGATGAGTGGATTCAGGTATGATGATTCTAACTGAAATAAGTCACACAGAAAAAGAAACATCATAAGATATCACTAATACACGGAATGTAAACTTGGCTACACAGGAACTGAATTTCAAAACAGAACATGGTCCCAAATTTAGAAAACCAACTTATGCTTGCTTAAGGGGAAAGGTGAGTTGGGGTGCTGCATAAAACCAGAGATTGAAATGAGCACAGATAAAGTTTCTTAAGCCAAATATGGAATAGACAAGAGCTACTCCTTGCTCAACGAAATGGACTCAAAACCCCATATTAAACGCCTAATAATGTACCTGACTAGTAAGTATCTTAAAACCTATGGATTGCTATGTCTCTGAAAGTGAATCAATCGTGAGTACAGGGGCAAAAACGCAGCAGTGATAGGATTGGAGAGTTTTGGTGAGCAAATGAAGACCCTTTGAAGTCATATTGCATGGTACCCATTCCACGGGTCTCAACTCTCCAGGTTTAAGGGATTCTTCCTTCAGCTAAAACATGCATGTGGAACCCAGAGTATGATCAACCGTGTGATCGGGAGACGTGTTGAAATATGTCTCAGTTCTCGTCCCCTGGTACTCGGGTGCAACATTCCAGATGCTTTACTAACACTCTCCCGACTTGGAGAGTCAGTGCCTTTAACCTCCTGTTTGGCCCAGTTTGCAAATTCCGCGGAAGATGAACAGGAATAGGGAGAACCAATGAGAGACTAGCTGGAGGTGTCTGGACGGGAAAATTTAACTCTCATTTCCCACCAGGAAGAGGAATTAACCAAAGGCTCAGCGTGCCATGCCGGAACCAGATTAGGGCCTGAAGCAATCCTGCGGTGTTGCGGCCAGCTCACAAGAAAGCGAGTTGAAGAAAGGAGCTCAGGGGCACTGTAATTCACAAACCTGCAGAGTTATAAATGACAGCTATCATCCAAAAATATACTGAAGTAAGGCTGCCAAGAGGACTTGAAAGCCGGGCAGAATTGCAGGAAACCGATTTCAGGAGGTAGACTGGAATTGCATTTAAAGCATAGGAAAAGAGGCAGAAGGTCGACAATGATGCACTTGGCCAAAAAGGGCGTATGCGTTTTTTCCTGAATATATTCAGGAAAAAACGCATACGCCCTTTTTGGCCAACCAAGCAAGCTTGCAAAGGAAATCTGCACTACAATGAAGTCTCACTTCCCCCCGTCAAAAGGGCCATCTGAAAAAAGTGTAAAATCCAGAAAGGCAGGACAGGCCATGGAGAACTGGGAGCCTTGTTATGCTGATGGGCGGGATGTAAATTGCCAACAGCCACTCGGGAGAAGTGTATGGTGTTTCCTGAAACATCTAAAAAACAAAGCAACAGAGCCTAGGGCACTTCCACTTATGGTCCTATAGCTTAGGGAAATTAAAATCAAAAAGACACAGCCACCCCAAAGTTTGGGATGGCTCTGTTTACAAGAAACTCGTTTACGGTACAAGTTCAATATCGCATAAAGCGAAAAATGGATAAAGAAGTTGTGGTACTTACGTACAATGCACTATCACTCAGCAATGACATCTATGTCATCAGGCCCATAGCAGCATGATGAGTGGATTCAGGTATGATGATTCTAACTGAAATAAGTCACACAGAAAAAGAAACATCATAAGATATCACTAATACACGGAATGTAAACTTGGCTACACAGGAACTGAATTTCAAAACAGAACATGGTCCCAAATTTAGAAAATCAACTTATGCTTGCTTAAGGGGAAAGGTGAGTTGGGGTGCTGCATAAAACCAGAGATTGAAATGAGCACAGATAAAGTTTCTTAAGCCAAATATGGAATAGACAAGAGCTACTCCTTGCTCAACGAAATGGACTCAAAACCCCATATTAAACGCCTAATAATGTACCTGACTAGTAAGTATCTTAAAACCTATGGATTGCTATGTCTCTGAAAGTGAATCAATCGTGAGTACAGGGGCAAAAACGCAGCAGTGATAGGATTGGAGAGTTTTGGTGAGCAAATGAAGACCCTTTGAAGTCATATTGCATGGTACCCATTCCACGGGTCTCAACTCTCCAGGTTTAAGGGATTCTTCCTTCAGCTAAAACATGCATGTGGAACCCAGAGTATGATCAACCGTGTGATCGGGAGACGTGTTGAAATATGTCTCAGTTCTCGTCCCCTGGTACTCGGGTGCAACATTCCAGATGCTTTACTAACACTCTCCCGACTTGGAGAGTCAGTGCCTTTAACCTCCTGTTTGGCCCAGTTTGCAAATTCCGCGGAAGATGAACAGGAATAGGGAGAACCAATGAGAGACTAGCTGGAGGTGTCTGGACGGGAAAATTTAACTCTCATTTCCCACCAGGAAGAGGAATTAACCAAAGGCTCAGCGTGCCATGCCGGAACCAGATTAGGGCCTGAAGCAATCCTGCGGTGTTGCGGCCAGCTCACAAGAAAGCGAGTTGAAGAAAGGAGCTCAGGGGCACTGTAATTCACAAACCTGCAGAGTTATAAATGACAGCTATCATCCAAAAATATACTGAAGTAAGGCTGCCAAGAGGACTTGAAAGCCGGGCAGAATTGCAGGAAACCGATTTCAGGAGGTAGACTGGAATTGCATTTAAAGCATAGGAAAAGAGGCAGAAGGTCGACAATGATGCACTTGGCCAAAAAGGGCGTATGCGTTTTTTCCTGAATATATTCAGGAAAAAACGCATACGCCCTTTTTGGCCAACCAAGCAAGCTTGCAAAGGAAATCTGCACTACAATGAAGTCTCACTTCCCCCCGTCAAAAGGGCCATCTGAAAAAAGTGTAAAATCCAGAAAGGCAGGACAGGCCATGGAGAACTGGGAGCCTTGTTATGCTGATGGGCGGGATGTAAATTGCCAACAGCCACTCGGGAGAAGTGTATGGTGTTTCCTGAAACATCTAAAAAACAAAGCAACAGAGCCTAGGGCACTTCCACTTATGGTCCTATAGCTTAGGGAAATTAAAATCAAAAAGACACAGCCACCCCAAAGTTTGGGATGGCTCTGTTTACAAGAAACTCGTTTACGGTGCAAGTTCAATATCGCATAAAGCGAAAAATGGATAAAGAAGGTGTGGTACTTACGTACAATGCACTATCACTCAGCAATGACATCTATGTCATCAGGCCCATAGCAGCATAATGAGTGGATTCAGGTATGATGATTCTAACTGAAATAAGTCACACAGAAAAAGAAACATCATAAGATATCACTAATACACGGAATGTAAACTTGGCTACACAGGATCTGAATTTCAAAACAGAACATGGTCCCAAATTTAGAAAACCAACTTATGCTTGCTTAAGGGGAAAGGTGAGTTGGGGTGCTGCATAAAACCAGAGATTGAAATGAGCACAGATAAAGTTCCTTAAGCCAAATATGTAATAGACAAGAGCTACTCCTTGCTCAACGAAATGGACTCAAAACCCCATATTAAACGCCTAATAATGTACCTGACTAGTAAGTATCTTAAAACCTATGGATTGCTATGTCTCTGAAAGTGAATCAATCGTGAGTACAGGGGCAAAAACGCAGCAGTGATAGGATTGGAGAGTTTTGGTGAGCAAATGAAGACCCTTTGAAGTCATATTGCATGGTACCCATTCCACGGGTCTCAACTCTCCAGGTTTAAGGGATTCTTCCTTCAGCTAAAACATGCATGTGGAACCCAGAGTATGATCAACCGTGTGATCGGGAGACGTGTTGAAATATGTCTCAGTTCTCGTCCCCTGGTACTCGGGTGCAACATTCCAGATGCTTTACTAACACTCTCCCGACTTGGAGAGTCAGTGCCTTTAACCTCCTGTTTGGCCCAGTTTGCAAATTCCGCGGAAGATGAACAGGAATAGGGAGAACCAATGAGAGACTAGCTGGAGGTGTCTGGACGGGAAAATTTAACTCTCATTTCCCACCAGGAAGAGGAATTAACCAAAGGCTCAGCGTGCCATGCCAGAACCAGATTAGGGCCTGAAGCAATCCTGCGGTGTTGCGGCCAGCTCACAAGAAAGCGAGTTGAAGAAAGGAGCTCAGGGGCACTGTAATTCACAAACCTGCAGAGTTATAAATGACAGCTATCATCCAAAAATATACTGAAGTAAGGCTGCCAAGAGGACTTGAAAGCCGGGCAGAATTGCAGGAAACCAATTTCAGGAGGTAGACTGGAATTGCATTTAAAGCATAGGAAAAGAGGCAGAAGGTCGACAATGATGCACTTGGCCAAAAAGGGCGTATGCGTTTTTTCCTGAATATATTCAGGAAAAAACGCATACGCCCTTTTTGGCCAACCAAGCAAGCTTGCAAAGGAAATCTGCACTACAATGAAGTCTCACTTCCCCCCCGTCAAAAGGGCCATCTGAAAAAAGTGTAAAATCCAGAAAGGCAGGACAGGCCATGGAGAACTGGGAGCCTTGTTATGCTGATGGGCGGGATGTAAATTGCCAACAGCCACTCGGGAGAAGTGTATGGTGTTTCCTGAAACATCTAAAAAACAAAGCAACAGAGCCTAGGGCACTTCCACTTATGGTCCTATAGCTTAGGGAAATTAAAATCAAAAACACACAGCCATCCCAAAGTTTGGGATGGCTCTGTTTACAAGAAACTCGTTTACGGTACAAGTTCAATATCGCATAAAGCGAAAAATGGATAAAGAAGGTGTGGTACTTACGTACAATGCAATATCACTCAGCAATGACATCTATGTCATCAGGCCCATAGCAGCATAATGAGTGGATTCAGGTATGATGATTCTAACTGAAATAAGTCACACAGAAAAAGAAACATCATAAGATATCACTAATACACGGAATGTAAACTTGGCTACACAGGAACTGAATTTCAAAACAGAACATGGTCCCAAATTTAGAAAATCAACTTATGCTTGCTTAAGGGGAAAGGTGAGTTGGGGTGCTGCATAAAACCAGAGATTGAAATGAGCACAGATAAAGTTCCTTAAGCCAAATATGTAATAGACAAGAGCTACTCCTTGCTCAACGAAATGGACTCAAAACCCCATATTAAACGCCTAATAATGTACCTGACTAGTAAGTATCTTAAAACCTATGGATTGCTATGTCTCTGAAAGTGAATCAATCGTGAGTACAGGGGCAAAAACGCAGCAGTGATAGGATTGGAGAGTTTTGGTGAGCAAATGAAGACCCTTTGAAGTCATATTGCATGGTACCCATTCCACGGGTCTCAACTCTCCAGGTTTAAGGGATTCTTCCTTCAGCTAAAACATGCATGTGGAACCCAGAGTATGATCAACCGTGTGATCGGGAGACGTGTTGAAATATGTCTCAATTTTCGTCCCCTGGTACTCGGGTGCAACATTCCAGATGCTTTACTAACACTCTCCCGACTTGGAGAGTCAGTGCCTTTAACCTCCTGTTTGGCCCAGTTTGCAAATTCCGCGGAAGATGAACAGGAATAGGGAGAACCAATGAGAGACTAGCTGGAGGTGTCTGGACGGGAAAATTTAACTCTCATTTCCCACCAGGAAGAGGAATTAACCAAAGGCTCAGCGTGCCATGCCGGAACCAGATTAGGGCCTGAAGCAATCCTGCGGTGTTGCGGCCAGCTCACAAGAAAGCGAGTTGAAGAAAGGAGCTCAGGGGCACTGTAATTCACAAACCTGCAGAGTTATAAATGACAGCTATCGTCCAAAAATATACTGAAGTAAGGCTGCCAAGAGGACTTGAAAGCCGGGCAGAATTGCAGGAAACCGATTTCAGGAGGTAGACTGGAATTGCATTTAAAGCATAGGAAAAGAGGCAGAAGGTCGACAATGATGCACTTGGCCAAAAAGGGCGTATGCGTTTTTTCCTGAATATATTCAGGAAAAAACGCATACGCCCTTTTTGGCCAACCAAGCAAGCTTGCAAAGGAAATCTGCACTACAATGAAGTCTCACTTCCCCCTCCCGTCAAAAGGGCCATCTGAAAAAAGTGTAAAATCCAGAAAGGCAGGACAGGCCATGGAGAACTGAGAGCCTTGTTATGCTGATGGGCAGGATGTAAATTGCCAACAGCCACTCGGGAGAAGTGTATGGTGTTTCCTGAAACATCTAAAAAACAAAGCAACAGAGCCTAGGGCACTTCCACTTATGGTCCTATAGCTTAGGGAAATTAAAATCAAAAAGACACAGCCACCCCAAAGTTTGGGATGGCTCTGTTTACAAGAAACTCGTTTACGGTACAAGTTCAATATCGCATAAAGCGAAAAATGGATAAAGAAGTTGTGGTACTTACGTACAATGCAATATCACTCAGCAATGACATCTATGTCATCAGGCCCATAGCAGCATAGTGAGTGGATTCAGGTATGATGATTCTAACTGAAATAAGTCACACAGAAAAAGAAACATCATAAGATATCACTAATACACGGAATGTAAACTTGGCTACACAGGAACTGAATTTCAAAACAGAACATGGTCCCAAATTTAGAAAATCAACTTATGCTTGCTTAAGGGGAAAGGTGAGTTGGGGTGCTGCATAAAACCAGAGATTGAAATGAGCACAGATAAAGTTCCTTAAGCCAAATATGTAATAGACAAGAGCTACTCCTTGCTCAACGAAATGGACTCAAAACCCCATATTAAACGCCTAATAATGTACCTGACTAGTAAGTATCTTAAAACCTATGGATTGCTATGTCTCTGAAAGTGAATCAATCGTGAGTACAGGGGCAAAAACGCAGCAGTGATAGGATTGGAGAGTTTTGGTGAGCAAATGAAGACCCTTTGAAGTCATATTGCATGGTACCCATTCCACGGGTCTCAACTCTCCAGGTTTAAGGGATTCTTCCTTCAGCTAAAACATGCATGTGGAACCCAGAGTATGATCAACCGTGTGATCGGGAGACGTGTTGAAATATGTCTCAGTTCTCGTCCCCTGGTACTCGGGTGCAACATTCCAGATGCTTTACTAACACTCTCCCGACTTGGAGAGTCAGTGCCTTTAACCTCCTGTTTGGCCCAGTTTGCAAATTCCGCGGAAGATGAACAGGAATAGGGAGAACCAATGAGAGACTAGCTGGAGGTGTCTGGACGGGAAAATTTAACTCTCATTTCCCACCAGGAAGAGGAATTAACCAAAGGCTCAGCGTGCCATGCCAGAACCAGATTAGGGCCTGAAGCAATCCTGCGGTGTTGCGGCCAGCTCACAAGAAAGCGAGTTGAAGAAAGGAGCTCAGGGGCACTGTAATTCACAAACCTGCAGAGTTATAAATGACAGCTATCATCCAAAAATATACTGAAGTAAGGCTGCCAAGAGGACTTGAAAGCCGGGCAGAATTGCAGGAAACCGATTTCAGGAGGTAGACTGGAATTGCATTTAAAGCATAGGAAAAGAGGCAGAAGGTCGACAATGATGCACTTGGCCAAAAAGGGCGTATGCGTTTTTTCCTGAATATATTCAGGAAAAAACGCATACGCCCTTTTTGGCCAACCAAGCAAGCTTGCAAAGGAAATCTGCACTACAATGAAGTCTCACTTCCCCCCCGTCAAAAGGGCCATCTGAAAAAAGTGTAAAATCCAGAAAGGCAGGACAGGCCATGGAGAACTGGGAGCCTTGTTATGCTGATGGGCGGGATGTAAATTGCCAACAGCCACTCGGGAGAAGTGTATGGTGTTTCCTGAAACATCTAAAAAACAAAGCAACAGAGCCTAGGGCACTTCCACTTATGGTCCTATAGCTTAGGGAAATTAAAATCAAAAACACACAGCCACCCCAAAGTTTGGGATGGCTCTGTTTACAAGAAACTCGTTTACGGTACAAGTTCAATATCGCATAAAGCGAAAAATGGATAAAGAAGGTGTGGTACTTACGTACAATGCAATATCACTCAGCAATGACATCTATGTCATCAGGCCCATAGCAGCATAATGAGTGGATTCAGGTATGATGATTCTAACTGAAATAAGTCACACAGAAAAAGAAACATCATAAGATATCACTAATACACGGAATGTAAACTTGGCTACACAGGAACTGAATTTCAAAACAGAACATGGTCCCAAATTTAGAAAATCAACTTATGCTTGCTTAAGGGGAAAGGTGAGTTGGGGTGCTGCATAAAACCAGAGATTGAAATGAGCACAGATAAAGTTCCTTAAGCCAAATATGTAATAGACAAGAGCTACTCCTTGCTCAACGAAATGGACTCAAAACCCCATATTAAACGCCTAATAATGTACCTGACTAGTAAGTATCTTAAAACCTATGGATTGCTATGTCTCTGAAAGTGAATCAATCGTGAGTACAGGGGCAAAAACGCAGCAGTGATAGGATTGGAGAGTTTTGGTGAGCAAATGAAGACCCTTTGAAGTCATATTGCATGGTACCCATTCCACGGGTCTCAACTCTCCAGGTTTAAGGGATTCTTCCTTCAGCTAAAACATGCATGTGGAACCCAGAGTATGATCAACCGTGTGATCGGGAGACGTGTTGAAATATGTCTCAATTTTCGTCCCCTGGTACTCGGGTGCAACATTCCAGATGCTTTACTAACACTCTCCCGACTTGGAGAGTCAGTGCCTTTAACCTCCTGTTTGGCCCAGTTTGCAAATTCCGCGGAAGATGAACAGGAATAGGGAGAACCAATGAGAGACTAGCTGGAGGTGTCTGGACGGGAAAATTTAACTCTCATTTCCCACCAGGAAGAGGAATTAACCAAAGGCTCAGCGTGCCATGCCGGAACCAGATTAGGGCCTGAAGCAATCCTGCGGTGTTGCGGCCAGCTCACAAGAAAGCGAGTTGAAGAAAGGAGCTCAGGGGCACTGTAATTCACAAACCTGCAGAGTTATAAATGACAGCTATCGTCCAAAAATATACTGAAGTAAGGCTGCCAAGAGGACTTGAAAGCCGGGCAGAATTGCAGGAAACCGATTTCAGGAGGTAGACTGGAATTGCATTTAAAGCATAGGAAAAGAGGCAGAAGGTCGACAATGATGCACTTGGCCAAAAAGGGCGTATGCGTTTTTTCCTGAATATATTCAGGAAAAAACGCATACGCCCTTTTTGGCCAACCAAGCAAGCTTGCAAAGGAAATCTGCACTACAATGAAGTCTCACTTCCCCCTCCCGTCAAAAGGGCCATCTGAAAAAAGTGTAAAATCCAGAAAGGCAGGACAGGCCATGGAGAACTGAGAGCCTTGTTATGCTGATGGGCAGGATGTAAATTGCCAACAGCCACTCGGGAGAAGTGTATGGTGTTTCCTGAAACATCTAAAAAACAAAGCAACAGAGCCTAGGGCACTTCCACTTATGGTCCTATAGCTTAGGGAAATTAAAATCAAAAAGACACAGCCACCCCAAAGTTTGGGATGGCTCTGTTTACAAGAAACTCGTTTACGGTACAAGTTCAATATCGCATAAAGCGAAAAATGGATAAAGAAGTTGTGGTACTTACGTACAATGCAATATCACTCAGCAATGACATCTATGTCATCAGGCCCATAGCAGCATAGTGAGTGGATTCAGGTATGATGATTCTAACTGAAATAAGTCACACAGAAAAAGAAACATCATAAGATATCACTAATACACGGAATGTAAACTTGGCTACACAGGAACTGAATTTCAAAACAGAACATGGTCCCAAATTTAGAAAACCAACTTATGCTTGCTTAAGGGGAAAGGTGAGTTGGGGTGCTGCATAAAACCAGAGATTGAAATGAGCACAGATAAAGTTCCTTAAGCCAAATATGTAATAGACAAGAGCTACTCCTTGCTCAACGAAATGGACTCAAAACCCCATATTAAACGCCTAATAATGTACCTGACTAGTAAGTATCTTAAAACCTATGGATTGCTATGTCTCTGAAAGTGAATCAATCGTGAGTACAGGGGCAAAAACGCAGCAGTGATAGGATTGGAGAGTTTTGGTGAGCAAATGAAGACCCTTTGAAGTCATATTGCATGGTACCCATTCCACGGGTCTCAACTCTCCAGGTTTAAGGGATTCTTCCTTCAGCTAAAACATGCATGTGGAACCCAGAGTATGATCAACCGTGTGATCGGGAGACGTGTTGAAATATGTCTCAGTTCTCGTCCCCTGGTACTCGGGTGCAACATTCCAGATGCTTTACTAACACTCTCCCGACTTGGAGAGTCAGTGCCTTTAACCTCCTGTTTGGCCCAGTTTGCAAATTCCGCGGAAGATGAACAGGAATAGGGAGAACCAATGAGAGACTAGCTGGAGGTGTCTGGACGGGAAAATTTAACTCTCATTTCCCACCAGGAAGAGGAATTAACCAAAGGCTCAGCGTGCCATGCCAGAACCAGATTAGGGCCTGAAGCAATCCTGCGGTGTTGCGGCCAGCTCACAAGAAAGCGAGTTGAAGAAAGGAGCTCAGGGGCACTGTAATTCACAAACCTGCAGAGTTATAAATGACAGCTATCATCCAAAAATATACTGAAGTAAGGCTGCCAAGAGGACTTGAAAGCCGGGCAGAATTGCAGGAAACCGATTTCAGGAGGTAGACTGGAATTGCATTTAAAGCATAGGAAAAGAGGCAGAAGGTCGACAATGATGCACTTGGCCAAAAAGGGCGTATGCGTTTTTTCCTGAATATATTCAGGAAAAAACGCATACGTCCTTTTTGGCCAACCAAGCAAGCTTGCAAAGGAAATCTGCACTACAATGAAGTCTCACTTCCCCCCGTCAAAAGGGCCATCTGAAAAAAGTGTAAAATCCAGAAAGGCAGGACAGGCCATGGAGAACTGGGAGCCTTGTTATGCTGATGGGCGGGATGTAACTTGCCAACAGCCACTCGGGAGAAGTGTATGGTGTTTCCTGAAACATCTAAAAAACAAAGCAACAGAGCCTAGGGCACTTCCACTTATGGTCCTATAGCTTAGGGAAATTAAAATCAAAAACACACAGCCACCCCAAAGTTTGGGATGGCTCTGTTTACAAGAAACTCGTTTACGGTACAAGTTCAATATCGCATAAAGCGAAAAATGGATAAAGAAGGTGTGGTACTTACGTACAATGCAATATCACTCAGCAATGACATCTATGTCATCAGGCCCATAGCAGCATAATGAGTGGATTCAGGTATGATGATTCTAACTGAAATAAGTCACACAGAAAAAGAAACATCATAAGATATCACTAATACACGGAATGTAAACTTGGCTACACAGGAACTGAATTTCAAAACAGAACATGGTCCCAAATTTAGAAAATCAACTTATGCTTGCTTAAGGGGAAAGGTGAGTTGGGGTGCTGCATAAAACCAGAGATTGAAATGAGCACAGATAAAGTTCCTTAAGCCAAATATGTAATAGACAAGAGCTACTCCTTGCTCAACGAAATGGACTCAAAACCCCATATTAAACGCCTAATAATGTACCTGACTAGTAAGTATCTTAAAACCTATGGATTGCTATGTCTCTGAAAGTGAATCAATCGTGAGTACAGGGGCAAAAACGCAGCAGTGATAGGATTGGAGAGTTTTGGTGAGCAAATGAAGACCCTTTGAAGTCATATTGCATGGTACCCATTCCACGGGTCTCAACTCTCCAGGTTTAAGGGATTCTTCCTTCAGCTAAAACATGCATGTGGAACCCAGAGTATGATCAACCGTGTGATCGGGAGACGTGTTGAAATATGTCTCAGTTCTCGTCCCCTGGTACTCGGGTGCAACATTCCAGATGCTTTACTAACACTCTCCCGACTTGGAGAGTCAGTGCCTTTAACCTCCTGTTTGGCCCAGTTTGCAAATTCCGCGGAAGATGAACAGGAATAGGGAGAACCAATGAGAGACTAGCTGGAGGTGTCTGGACGGGAAAATTTAACTCTCATTTCCCACCAGGAAGAGGAATTAACCAAAGGCTCAGCGTGCCATGCCGGAACCAGATTAGGGCCTGAAGCAATCCTGCGGTGTTGCGGCCAGCTCACAAGAAAGCGAGTTGAAGAAAGGAGCTCAGGGGCACTGTAATTCACAAACCTGCAGAGTTATAAATGACAGCTATCATCCAAAAATATACTGAAGTAAGGCTGCCAAGAGGACTTGAAAGCCGGGCAGAATTGCAGGAAACCGATTTCAGGAGGTAGACTGGAATTGCATTTAAAGCATAGGAAAAGAGGCAGAAGGTCGACAATGATGCACTTGGCCAAAAAGGGCGTATGCGTTTTTTCCTGAATATATTCAGGAAAAAACGCATACGCCCTTTTTGGCCAACCAAGCAAGCTTGCAAAGGAAATCTGCACTACAATGAAGTCTCACTTCCCCCTCCCGTCAAAAGGGCCATCTGAAAAAAGTGTAAAATCCAGAAAGGCAGGACAGGCCATGGAGAACTGAGAGCCTTGTTATGCTGATGGGCAGGATGTAAATTGCCAACAGCCACTCGGGAGAAGTGTATGGTGTTTCCTGAAACATCTAAAAAACAAAGCAACAAAGCCTAGGGCACTTCCACTTATGGTCCTATAGCTTAGGGAAATTAAAATCAAAAAGACACAGCCACCCCAAAGTTTGGGATGGCTCTGTTTACAAGAAACTCGTTTACGGTACAAGTTCAATATCGCATAAAGCGAAAAATGGATAAAGAAGTTGTGGTACTTACGTACAATGCAATATCACTCAGCAATGACATCTATGTCATCAGGCCCATAGCAGCATAGTGAGTGGATTCAGGTATGATGATTCTAACTGAAATAAGTCACACAGAAAAAGAAACATCATAAGATATCACTAATACACGGAATGTAAACTTGGCTACACAGGAACTGAATTTCAAAACAGAACATGGTCCCAAATTTAGAAAATCAACTTATGCTTGCTTAAGGGGAAAGGTGAGTTGGGGTGCTGCATAAAACCAGAGATTGAAATGAGCACAGATAAAGTTCCTTAAGCCAAATATGTAATAGACAAGAGCTACTCCTTGCTCAACGAAATGGACTCAAAACCCCATATTAAACGCCTAATAATGTACCTGACTAGTAAGTATCTTAAAACCTATGGATTGCTATGTCTCTGAAAGTGAATCAATCGTGAGTACAGGGGCAAAAACGCAGCAGTGATAGGATTGGAGAGTTTTGGTGAGCAAATGAAGACCCTTTGAAGTCATATTGCATGGTACCCATTCCACGGGTCTCAACTCTCCAGGTTTAAGGGATTCTTCCTTCAGCTAAAACATGCATGTGGAACCCAGAGTATGATCAACCGTGTGATCGGGAGACGTGTTGAAATATGTCTCAGTTCTCGTCCCCTGGTACTCGGGTGCAACATTCCAGATGCTTTACTAACACTCTCCCGACTTGGAGAGTCAGTGCCTTTAACCTCCTGTTTGGCCCAGTTTGCAAATTCCGCGGAAGATGAACAGGAATAGGGAGAACCAATGAGAGACTAGCTGGAGGTGTCTGGACGGGAAAATTTAACTCTCATTTCCCACCAGGAAGAGGAATTAACCAAAGGCTCAGCGTGCCATGCCGGAACCAGATTAGGGCCTGAAGCAATCCTGCGGTGTTGCGGCCAGCTCACAAGAAAGCGAGTTGAAGAAAGGAGCTCAGGGGCACTGTAATTCACAAACCTGCAGAGTTATAAATGACAGCTATCATCCAAAAATATACTGAAGTAAGGCTGCCAAGAGGACTTGAAAGCCGGGCAGAATTGCAGGAAACCGATTTCAGGAGGTAGACTGGAATTGCATTTAAAGCATAGGAAAAGAGGCAGAAGGTCGACAATGATGCACTTGGCCAAAAAGGGCGTATGCGTTTTTTCCTGAATATATTCAGGAAAAAACGCATACGCCCTTTTTGGCCAACCAAGCAAGCTTGCAAAGGAAATCTGCACTACAATGAAGTCTCACTTCCCCCCCGTCAAAAGGGCCATCTGAAAAAAGTGTAAAATCCAGAAAGGCAGGACAGGCCATGGAGAACTGGGAGCCTTGTTATGCTGATGGGCGGGATGTAAATTGCCAACAGCCACTCGGGAGAAGTGTATGGTGTTTCCTGAAACATCTAAAAAACAAAGCAACAGAGCCTAGGGCACTTCCACTTATGGTCCTATAGCTTAGGGAAATTAAAATCAAAAAGACACAGCCACCCCAAAGTTTGGGATGGCTCTGTTTACAAGAAACTCGTTTACGGTACAAGTTCAATATCGCATAAAGCGAAAAATGGATAAAGAAGTTGTGGTACTTACGTACAATGCAATATCACTCAGCAATGACATCTATGTCATCAGGCCCATAGCAGCATAATGAGTGGATTCAGGTATGATGATTCTAACTGAAATAAGTCACACAGAAAAAGAAACATCATAAGATATCACTAATACACGGAATGTAAACTTGGCTACACAGGAACTGAATTTCAAAACAGAACATGGTCCCAAATTTAGAAAACCAACTTATGCTTGCTTAAGGGGAAAGGTGAGTTGGGGTGCTGCATAAAACCAGAGATTGAAATGAGCACAGATAAAGTTCCTTAAGCCAAATATGTAATAGACAAGAGCTACTCCTTGCTCAACGAAATGGACTCAAAACCCCATATTAAACGCCTAATAATGTACCTGACTAGTAAGTATCTTAAAACCTATGGATTGCTATGTCTCTGAAAGTGAATCAATCGTGAGTACAGGGGCAAAAACGCAGCAGTGATAGGATTGGAGAGTTTTGGTGAGCAAATGAAGACCCTTTGAAGTCATATTGCATGGTACCCATTCCACGGGTCTCAACTCTCCAGGTTTAAGGGATTCTTCCTTCAGCTAAAACATGCATGTGGAACCCAGAGTATGATCAACCGTGTGATTGGGAGACGTGTTGAAATATGTCTCAGTTCTCGTCCCCTGGTACTCGGGTGCAACATTCCAGATGCTTTACTAACACTCTCCCGACTTGGAGAGTCAGTGCCTTTAACCTCCTGTTTGGCCCAGTTTGCAAATTCCGCGGAAGATGAACAGGAATAGGGAGAACCAATGAGAGACTAGCTGGAGGTGTCTGGACGGGAAAATTTAACTCTCATTTCCCACCAGGAAGAGGAATTAACCAAAGGCTCAGCGTGCCATGCCGGAACCAGATTAGGGCCTGAAGCAATCCTGCGGTGTTGCGGCCAGCTCACAAGAAAGCGAGTTGAAGAAAGGAGCTCAGGGGCACTGTAATTCACAAACCTGCAGAGTTATAAATGACAGCTATCATCCAAAAATATACTGAAGTAAGGCTGCCAAGAGGACTTGAAAGCCGGGCAGAATTGCAGGAAACCGATTTCAGGAGGTAGACTGGAATTGCATTTAAAGCATAGGAAAAGAGGCAGAAGGTCGACAATGATGCACTTGGCCAAAAAGGGCGTATGCGTTTTTTCCTGAATATATTCAGGAAAAAACGCATACGCCCTTTTTGGCCAACCAAGCAAGCTTGCAAAGGAAATCTGCACTACAATGAAGTCTCACTTCCCCCCCGTCAAAAGGGCCATCTGAAAAAAGTGTAAAATCCAGAAAGGCAGGACAGGCCATGGAGAACTGGGAGCCTTGTTATGCTGATGGGCGGGATGTAAATTGCCAACAGTCACTCGGGAGAAGTGTATGGTGTTTCCTGAAACATCTAAAAAACAAAGCAACAGAGCCTAGGGCACTTCCACTTATGGTCCTATAGCTTAGGGAAATTAAAATCAAAAAGACACAGCCACCCCAAAGTTTGGGACGGCTCTGTTTACAAGAAACTCGTTTACGGTACAAGTTCAATATCGCATAAAGCGAAAAATGGATAAAGAAGTTGTGGTACTTACGTACAATGCAATATCACTCAGCAATGACATCTATGTCATCAGGCCCATAGCAGCATAATGAGTGGATTCAGGTATGATGATTCTAACTGAAATAAGTCACACAGAAAAAGAAACATCATAAGATATCACTAATACACGGAATGTAAACTTGGCTACACAGGAACTGAATTTCAAAACAGAACATGGTCCCAAATTTAGAAAACCAACTTATGCTTGCTTAAGGGGAAAGGTGAGTTGGGGTGCTGCATAAAACCAGAGATTGAAATGAGCACAGATAAAGTTCCTTAAGCCAAATATGTAATAGACAAGAGCTACTCCTTGCTCAACGAAATGGACTCAAAACCCCATATTAAACGCCTAATAATGTACCTGACTAGTAAGTATCTTAAAACCTATGGATTGCTATGTCTCTGAAAGTGAATCAATCGTGAGTACAGGGGCAAAAACGCAGCAGTGATAGGATTGGAGAGTTTTGGTGAGCAAATGAAGACCCTTTGAAGTCATATTGCATGGTACCCATTCCACGGGTCTCAACTCTCCAGGTTTAAGGGATTCTTCCTTCAGCTAAAACATGCATGTGGAACCCAGAGTATGATCAACCGTGTGATCGGGAGACGTGTTGAAATATGTCTCAGTTCTCGTCCCCTGGTACTCGGGTGCAACATTCCAGATGCTTTACTAACACTCTCCCGACTTGGAGAGTCAGTGCCTTTAACCTCCTGTTTGGCCCAGTTTGCAAATTCCGTGGAAGATGAACAGGAATAGGGAGAACCAATGAGAGACTAGCTGGAGGTGTCTGGACGGGAAAATTTAACTCTCATTTCCCACCAGGAAGAGGAATTAACCAAAGGCTCAGCGTGCCATGCCGGAACCAGATTAGGGCCTGAAGCAATCCTGCGGTGTTGCGGCCAGCTCACAAGAAAGCGAGTTGAAGAAAGGAGCTCAGGGGCACTGTAATTCACAAACCTGCAGAGTTATAAATGACAGCTATCATCCAAAAATATACTGAAGTAAGGCTGCCAAGAGGACTTGAAAGCCGGGCAGAATTGCAGGAAACCGATTTCAGGAGGTAGACTGGAATTGCATTTAAAGCATAGGAAAAGAGGCAGAAGGTCGACAATGATGCACTTGGCCAAAAAGGGCGTATGCGTTTTTTCCTGAATATATTCAGGAAAAAACGCATACGCCCTTTTTGGCCAACCAAGCAAGCTTGCAAAGGAAATCTGCACTACAATGAAGTCTCACTTCCCCCCCCCGTCAAAAGGGCCATCTGAAAAAAGTGTAAAATCCAGAAAGGCAGGACAGGCCATGGAGAACTGGGAGCCTTGTTATGCTGATGGGCGGGATGTAAATTGCCAACAGCCACTCGGGAGAAGTGTATGGTGTTTCCTGAAACATCTAAAAAACAAAGCAACAGAGCCTAGGGCACTTCCACTTATGGTGCTATAGCTTAGGGAAATTAAAATCAAAAAGACACAGCCACCCCAAAGTTTGGGATGGCTCTGTTTACAAGAAACTCGTTTACGGTACAAGTTCAATATCGCATAAAGCGAAAAATGGATAAAGAAGTTGTGGTACTTACGTACAATGCAATATCACTCAGCAATGACATCTATGTCATCAGGCCCATAGCAGCATAATGAGTGGATTCAGGTATGATGATTCTAACTGAAATAAGTCACACAGAAAAAGAAACATCATACGATATCACTAATACACGGAATGTAAACTTGGCTACACAGGAACTGAATTTCAAAACAGAACATGGTCCCAAATTTAGAAAACCAACTTATGCTTGCTTAAGGGGAAAGGTGAGTTGGGGTGCTGCATAAAACCAGAGATTGAAATGAGCACAGATAAAGTTCCTTAAGCCAAATATGTAATAGACAAGAGCTACTCCTTGCTCAACGAAATGGACTCAAAACCCCATATTAAACGCCTAATAATGTACCTGACTAGTAAGTATCTTAAAACCTATGGATTGCTATGTCTCTGAAAGTGAATCAATCGTGAGTACAGGGGCAAAAACGCAGCAGTGATAGGATTGGAGAGTTTTGGTGAGCAAATGAAGACCCTTTGAAGTCATATTGCATGGTACCCATTCCACGGGTCTCAACTCTCCAGGTTTAAGGGATTCTTCCTTCAGCTAAAACATGCATGTGGAACCCAGAGTATGATCAACCGTGTGATCGGGAGACGTGTTGAAATATGTCTCAGTTCTCGTCCCCTGGTACTCGGGTGCAACATTCCAGATGCTTTACTAACACTCTCCCGACTTGGAGAGTCAGTGCCTTTAACCTCCTGTTTGGCCCAGTTTGCAAATTCCGCGGAAGATGAACAGGAATAGGGAGAACCAATGAGAGACTAGCTGGAGGTGTCTGGACGGGAAAATTTAACTCTCATTTCCCACCAGGAAGAGGAATTAACCAAAGGCTCAGCGTGCCATGCCGGAACCAGATTAGGGCCTGAAGCAATCCTGCGGTGTTGCGGCCAGCTCACAAGAAAGCGAGTTGAAGAAAGGAGCTCAGGGGCACTGTAATTCACAAACCTGCAGAGTTATAAATGACAGCTATCATCCAAAAATATACTGAAGTAAGGCTGCCAAGAGGACTTGAAAGCCGGGCAGAATTGCAGGAAACCGATTTCAGGAGGTAGACTGGAATTGCATTTAAAGCATAGGAAAAGAGGCAGAAGGTCGACAATGATGCACTTGGCCAAAAAGGGCGTATGCGTTTTTTCCTGAATATATTCAGGAAAAAACGCATACGCCCTTTTTGGCCAACCAAGCAAGCTTGCAAAGGAAATCTGCACTACAATGAAGTCTCACTTCCCCCCCGTCAAAAGGGCCATCTGAAAAAAGTGTAAAATCCAGAAAGGCAGGACAGGCCATGGAGAACTGGGAGCCTTGTTATGCTGATGGGCGGGATGTAAATTGCCAACAGCCACTCGGGAGAAGTGTATGGTGTTTCCTGAAACATCTAAAAAACAAAGCAACAGAGCCTAGGGCACTTCCACTTATGGTCCTATAGCTTAGGGAAATTAAAATCAAAAAGACACAGCCACCCCAAAGTTTGGGATGGCTCTGTTTACAAGAAACTCGTTTACAGTACAAGTTCAATATCGCATAAAGCGAAAAATGGATAAAGAAGTTGTGGTACTTACGTACAATGCAATATCACTCAGCAATGACATCTATGTCATCAGGCCCATAGCAGCATAATGAGTGGATTCAGGTATGATGATTCTAACTGAAATAAGCCACACAGAAAAAGAAACATCATAAGATATCACTAATACATGGAATGTAAACTTGGCTACACAGGAACTGAATTTCAAAACAGAACATGGTCCCAAATTTAGAAAACCAACTTATGCTTGCTTAAGGGGAAAGGTGAGTTGGGGTGCTGCATAAAACCAGAGATTGAAATGAGCACAGATAAAGTTCCTTAAGCCAAATATGTAATAGACAAGAGCTACTCCTTGCTCAACGAAATGGACTCAAAACCCCATATTAAACGCCTAATAATGTACCTGACTAGTAAGTATCTTAAAACCTATGGATTGCTATGTCTCTGAAAGTGAATCAATCGTGAGTACAGGGGCAAAAACGCAGCAGTGATAGGATTGGAGAGTTTTGGTGAGCAAATGAAGACCCTTTGAAGTCATATTGCATGGTACCCATTCCACGGGTCTCAACTCTCCAGGTTTAAGGGATTCTTCCTTCAGCTAAAACATGCATGTGGAACCCAGAGTATGATCAACCGTGTGATCGGGAGACGTGTTGAAATATGTCTCAGTTCTCGTCCCCTGGTACTCGGGTGCAACATTCCAGATGCTTTACTAACACTCTCCCGACTTGGAGAGTCAGTGCCTTTAACCTCCTGTTTGGCCCAGTTTGCAAATTCCGCGGAAGATGAACAGGAATAGGGAGAACCAATGAGAGACTAGCTGGAGGTGTCTGGACGGGAAAATTTAACTCTCATTTCCCACCAGGAAGAGGAATTAACCAAAGGCTCAGCGTGCCATGCCGGAACCAGATTAGGGCCTGAAGCAATCCTGCGGTGTTGCGGCCAGCTCACAAGAAAGCGAGTTGAAGAAAGGAGCTCAGGGGCACTGTAATTCACAAACCTGCAGAGTTATAAATGACAGCTATCATCCAAAAATATACTGAAGTAAGGCTGCCAAGAGGACTTGAAAGCCGGGCAGAATTGCAGGAAACCGATTTCAGGAGGTTGACTGGAATTGCATTTAAAGCATAGGAAAAGAGGCAGAAGGTCGACAATGATGCACTTGGCCAAAAAGGGCGTATGCGTTTTTTCCTGAATATATTCAGGAAAAAACGCATACGCCCTTTTTGGCCAACCAAGCAAGCTTGCAAAGGAAATCTGCACTACAATGAAGTCTCACTTCCCCCCCGTCAAAAGGGCCATCTGAAAAAAGTGTAAAATCCAGAAAGGCAGGACAGGCCATGGAGAACTGGGAGCCTTGTTATGCTGATGGGCAGGATGTAAATTGCCAACAGCCACTCGGGAGAAGTGTATGGTGTTTCCTGAAACATCTAAAAAACAAAGCAACAGAGCCTAGGGCACTTCCACTTATGGTCCTATAGCTTAGGGAAATTAAAATCAAAAAGACACAGCCACCCCAAAGTTTGGGATGGCTCTGTTTACAAGAAACTCGTTTACGGTACAAGTTCAATATCGCATAAAGCGAAAAATGGATAAAGAAGTTGTGGTACTTACGTACAATGCAATATCACTCAGCAATGACATCTATGTCATCAGGCCCATAGCAGCATAATGAGTGGATTCAGGTATGATGATTCTAACTGAAATAAGCCACACAGAAAAAGAAACATCATAAGATATCTCTAATACATGGAATGTAAACTTGGCTACACAGGAACTGAATTTCAAAACAGAACATGGTCCCAAATTTAGAAAACCAACTTATGCTTGCTTAAGGGGAAAGGTGAGTTGGGGTGCTGCATAAAACCAGAGATTGAAATGAGCACAGATAAAGTTCCTTAAGCCAAATATGTAATAGACAAGAGCTACTCCTTGCTCAACGAAATGGACTCAAAACCCCATATTAAACGCCTAATAATGTACCTGACTAGTAAGTATCTTAAAACCTATGGATTGCTATGTCTCTGAAAGTGAATCAATCGTGAGTACAGGGGCAAAAACGCAGCAGTGATAGGATTGGAGAGTTTTGGTGAGCAAATGAAGACCCTTTGAAGTCATATTGCATGGTACCCATTCCACGGGTCTCAACTCTCCAGGTTTAAGGGATTCTTCCTTCAGCTAAAACATGCATGTGGAACCCAGAGTATGATCAACCGTGTGATCGGGAGACGTGTTGAAATATGTCTCAGTTCTCGTCCCCTGGTACTCGGGTGCAACATTCCAGATGCTTTACTAACACTCTCCCGACTTGGAGAGTCAGTGCCTTTAACCTCCTGTTTGGCCCAGTTTGCAAATTCCGCGGAAGATGAACAGGAATAGGGAGAACCAATGAGAGACTAGCTGGAGGTGTCTGGACGGGAAAATTTAACTCTCATTTCCCACCAGGAAGAGGAATTAACCAAAGGCTCAGCGTGCCATGCCGGAACCAGATTAGGGCCTGAAGCAATCCTGCGGTGTTGCGGCCAGCTCACAAGAAAGCGAGTTGAAGAAAGGAGCTCAGGGGCACTGTAATTCACAAACCTGCAGAGTTATAAATGACAGCTATCATCCAAAAATATACTGAAGTAAGGCTGCCAAGAGGACTTGAAAGCCGGGCAGAATTGCAGGAAACCGATTTCAGGAGGTAGACTGGAATTGCATTTAAAGCATAGGAAAAGAGGCAGAAGGTCGACAATGATGCACTTGGCCAAAAAGGGCGTATGCGTTTTTTCCTGAATATATTCAGGAAAAAACGCATACGTCCTTTTTGGCCAACCAAGCAAGCTTGCAAAGGAAATCTGCACTACAATGAAGTCTCACTTCCCCCCGTCAAAAGGGCCATCTGAAAAAAGTGTAAAATCCAGAAAGGCAGGACAGGCCATGGAGAACTGGGAGCCTTGTTATGCTGATGGGCGGGATGTACATTGCCAACAGCCACTCGGGAGAAGTGTATGGTGTTTCCTGAAACATCTAAAAAACAAAGCAACAGAGCCTAGGGCACTTCCACTTATGGTCCTATAGCTTAGGGAAATTAAAATCAAAAAGACACAGCCACCCCAAAGTTTGGGATGGCTCTGTTTACAAGAAACTCATTTACGGTAGAAGTTCAATATCGCATAAAGCGAAAAATGGATAAAGAAGGTGTGGTACTTACGTACAATGCAATATCACTCAGCAATGACATCTATGTCATCAGGCCCATAGCAGCATAATGAGTGGATTCAGGTATGATGATTCTAACTGAAATAAGTCACACAGAAAAA
The DNA here is from genome assembly GCF_937001465.1 of Orcinus orca. Classification (NCBI taxonomy): domain Eukaryota; kingdom Metazoa; phylum Chordata; class Mammalia; order Artiodactyla; family Delphinidae; genus Orcinus; species Orcinus orca. The sequence continues at coordinate 20,764 of NW_026043739.1, read as the reverse complement.
GAAACATCATAAGATATCACTAATACACGGAATGTAAACTTGGCTACACAGGAACTGAATTTCAAAACAGAACATGGTCCCAAATTTAGAAAACCAACTTATGCTTGCTTAAGGGGAAAGGTGAGTTGGGGTGCTGCATAAAACCAGAGATTGAAATGAGCACAGATAAAGTTCCTTAAGCCAAATATGTAATAGACAAGAGCTACTCCTTGCTCAACGAAATGGACTCAAAACCCCATATTAAACGCCTAATAATGTACCTGACTAGTAAGTATCTTAAAACCTATGGATTGCTATGTCTCTGAAAGTGAATCAATCGTGAGTACAGGGGCAAAAACGCAGCAGTGATAGGATTGGAGAGTTTTGGTGAGCAAATGAAGACCCTTTGAAGTCATATTGCATGGTACCCATTCCACGGGTCTCAACTCTCCAGGTTTAAGGGATTCTTCCTTCAGCTAAAACATGCATGTGGAACCCAGAGTATGATCAACCGTGTGATCGGGAGACGTGTTGAAATATGTCTCAGTTCTCGTCCCCTGGTACTCGGGTGCAACATTCCAGATGCTTTACTAACACTCTCCCGACTTGGAGAGTCAGTGCCTTTAACCTCCTGTTTGGCCCAGTTTGCAAATTCCGCGGAAGATGAACAGGAATAGGGAGAACCAATGAGAGACTAGCTGGAGGTGTCTGGACGGGAAAATTTAACTCTCATTTCCCACCAGGAAGAGGAATTAACCAAAGGCTCAGCGTGCCATGCCGGAACCAGATTAGGGCCTGAAGCAATCCTGCGGTGTTGCGGCCAGCTCACAAGAAAGCGAGTTGAAGAAAGGAGCTCAGGGGCACTGTAATTCACAAACCTGCAGAGTTATAAATGACAGCTATCATCCAAAAATATACTGAAGTAAGGCTGCCAAGAGGACTTGAAAGCCGGGCAGAATTGCAGGAAACCGATTTCAGGAGGTAGACTGGAATTGCATTTAAAGCATAGGAAAAGAGGCAGAAGGTCGACAATGATGCACTTGGCCAAAAAGGGCGTATGCGTTTTTTCCTGAATATATTCAGGAAAAAACGCATACGTCCTTTTTGGCCAACCAAGCAAGCTTGCAAAGGAAATCTGCACTACAATGAAGTCTCACTTCCCCCCGTCAAAAGGGCCATCTGAAAAAAGTGTAAAATCCAGAAAGGCAGGACAGGCCATGGAGAACTGGGAGCCTTGTTATGCTGATGGGCGGGATGTACATTGCCAACAGCCACTCGGGAGAAGTGTATGGTGTTTCCTGAAACATCTAAAAAACAAAGCAACAGAGCCTAGGGCACTTCCACTTATGGTCCTATAGCTTAGGGAAATTAAAATCAAAAAGACACAGCCACCCCAAAGTTTGGGATGGCTCTGTTTACAAGAAACTCATTTACGGTGCAAGTTCAATATCGCATAAAGCGAAAAATGGATAAAGAAGGTGTGGTACTTACGTACAATGCAATATCACTCAGCAATGACATCTATGTCATCAGGCCCATAGCAGCATAATGAGTGGATTCAGGTATGATGATTCTAACTGAAATAAGTCACACAGAAAAAGAAACATCATAAGATATCACTAATACACGGAATGTAAACTTGGCTACACAGGAACTGAATTTCAAAACAGAACATGGTCCCAAATTTAGAAAATCAACTTATGCTTGCTTAAGGGGAAAGGTGAGTTGGGGTGCTGCATAAAACCAGAGATTGAAATGAGCACAGATAAAGTCCCTTAAGCCAAATATGTAATAGACAAGAGCTACTCCTTGCTCAACGAAATGGACTCAAAACCCCATATTAAACGCCTAATAATGTACCTGACTAGTAAGTATCTTAAAACCTATGGATTGCTATGTCTCTGAAAGTGAATCAATCGTGAGTACAGGGGCAAAAACGCAACAGTGATAGGATTGGAGAGTTTTGGTGAGCAAATGAAGACCCTTTGAAGTCATATTGCATGGTACCCATTCCACGGGTCTCAACTCTCCAGGTTTAAGGGATTCTTCCTTCAGCTAAAACATGCATGTGGAACCCAGAGTATGATCAACCGTGTGATCGGGAGACGTGTTGAAATATGTCTCAGTTCTCGTCCCCTGGTACTCGGGTGCAACATTCCAGATGCTTTACTAACACTCTCCCGACTTGGAGAGTCAGTGCCTTTAACCTCCTGTTTGGCCCAGTTTGCAAATTCCGCGGAAGATGAACAGGAATAGGGAGAACCAATGAGAGACTAGCTGGAGGTGTCTGGACGGGAAAATTTAACTCTCATTTCCCACCAGGAAGAGGAATTAACCAAAGGCTCAGCGTGCCATGCCGGAACCAGATTAGGGCCTGAAGCAATCCTGCAGTGTTGCGGCCAGCTCACAAGAAAGCGAGTTGAAGAAAGGTGCTCAGGGGCACTGTAATTCACAAACCTGCAGAGTTATAAATGACAGCTATCATCCAAAAATATACTGAAGTAAGGCTGCCAAGAGGACTTGAAAGCCGGGCAGAATTGCAGGAAACCGATTTCAGGAGGTAGACTGGAATTGCATTTAAAGCATAGGAAAAGAGGCAGAAGGTCGACAATGATGCACTTGGCCAAAAAGGGCGTATGCGTTTTTTCCTGAATATATTCAGGAAAAAAAACGCATACGCACTTTTTGGCCAACCAAGCAAGCTTGCAAAGGAAATCTGCACTACAATGAAGTCTCACTTCCCCCCCGTCAAAAGGGCCATCTGAAAAAAGTGTAAAATCCAGAAAGGCAGGACAGGCCATGGAGAACTGGGAGCCTTGTTATGCTGATGGGCGGGATGTAAATTGCCAACAGCCACTCGGGAGAAGTGTATGGTGTTTCCTGAAACATATAAAAAACAAAGCAACAGAGCCTAGGGCACTTCCACTTATGGTCCTATAGCTTAGGGAAATTAAAATCAAAAAGACACAGCCACCCCAAAGTTTGGGATGGCTCTGTTTACAAGAAACTCGTTTACGGTACAAGTTCAATATCGCATAAAGCGGAAAATGGATAAAGAAGTTGTGGTACTTACGTACAATGCAATATCACTCAGCAATGACATCTATGTCATCAGGCCCATAGCAGCATAATGAGTGGATTCAGGTATGATGATTCTAACTGAAATAAGTCACACAGAAAAAGAAACATCATAAGATATCACTAATACACGGAATGTAAACTTGGCTACACAGGAACTGAATTTCAAAACAGAACATGGTCCCAAATTTAGAAAATCAACTTATGCTTGCTTAAGGGGAAAGGTGAGTTGGGGTGCTGCATAAAACCAGAGATTGAAATGAGCACAGATAAAGTCCCTTAAGCCAAATATGTAATAGACAAGAGCTACTCCTTGCTCAACGAAATGGACTCAAAACCCCATATTAAACGCCTAATAATGTACCTGACTAGTAAGTATCTTAAAACCTATGGATTGCTATGTCTCTGAAAGTGAATCAATCGTGAGTACAGGGGCAAAAACGCAGCAGTGATAGGATTGGAGAGTTTTGGTGAGCAAATGAAGACCCTTTGAAGTCATATTGCATGGTACCCATTCCACGGGTCTCAACTCTCCAGGTTTAAGGGATTCTTCCTTCAGCTAAAACATGCATGTGGAACCCAGAGTATGATCAACCGTGTGATCGGGAGACGTGTTGAAATATGTCTCAGTTCTCGTCCCCTGGTACTCGGGTGCAACATTCCAGATGCTTTACTAACACTCTCCCGACTTGGAGAGTCAGTGCCTTTAACCTCCTGTTTGGCCCAGTTTGCAAATTCCGCGGAAGATGAACAGGAATAGGGAGAACCAATGAGAGACTAGCTGGAGGTGTCTGGACGGGAAAATTTAACTCTCATTTCCCACCAGGAAGAGGAATTAACCAAAGGCTCAGCGTGCCATGCCGGAACCAGATTAGGGCCTGAAGCAATCCTGCGGTGTTGCGGCCAGCTCACAAGAAAGCGAGTTGAAGAAAGGAGCTCAGGGGCACTGTAATTCACAAACCTGCAGAGTTATAAATGACAGCTATCATCCAAAAATATACTGAAGTAAGGCTGCCAAGAGGACTTGAAAGCCGGGCAGAATTGCAGGAAACCGATTTCAGGAGGTAGACTGGAATTGCATTTAAAGCATAGGAAAAGAGGCAGAAGGTCGACAATGATGCACTTGGCCAAAAAGGGCGTATGCGTTTTTTCCTGAATATATTCAGGAAAAAACGCATACGTCCTTTTTGGCCAACCAAGCAAGCTTGCAAAGGAAATCTGCACTACAATGAAGTCTCACTTCCCCCCGTCAAAAGGGCCATCTGAAAAAAGTGTAAAATCCAGAAAGGCAGGACAGGCCATGGAGAACTGGGAGCCTTGTTATGCTGATGGGCGGGATGTACATTGCCAACAGCCACTCGGGAGAAGTGTATGGTGTTTCCTGAAACATCTAAAAAACAAAGCAACAGAGCCTAGGGCACTTCCACTTATGGTCCTATAGCTTAGGGAAATTAAAATCAAAAAGACACAGCCACCCCAAAGTTTGGGATGGCTCTGTTTACAAGAAACTCATTTACGGTGCAAGTTCAATATCGCATAAAGCGAAAAATGGATAAAGAAGGTGTGGTACTTACGTACAATGCAATATCACTCAGCAATGACATCTATGTCATCAGGCCCATAGCAGCATAATGAGTGGATTCAGGTATGATGATTCTAACTGAAATAAGTCACACAGAAAAAGAAACATCATAAGATATCACTAATACACGGAATGTAAACTTGGCTACACAGGAACTGAATTTCAAAACAGAACATGGTCCCAAATTTAGAAAATCAACTTATGCTTGCTTAAGGGGAAAGGTGAGTTGGGGTGCTGCATAAAACCAGAGATTGAAATGAGCACAGATAAAGTCCCTTAAGCCAAATATGTAATAGACAAGAGCTACTCCTTGCTCAACGAAATGGACTCAAAACCCCATATTAAACGCCTAATAATGTACCTGACTAGTAAGTATCTTAAAACCTATGGATTGCTATGTCTCTGAAAGTGAATCAATCGTGAGTACAGGGGCAAAAACGCAACAGTGATAGGATTGGAGAGTTTTGGTGAGCAAATGAAGACCCTTTGAAGTCATATTGCATGGTACCCATTCCACGGGTCTCAACTCTCCAGGTTTAAGGGATTCTTCCTTCAGCTAAAACATGCATGTGGAACCCAGAGTATGATCAACCGTGTGATCGGGAGACGTGTTGAAATATGTCTCAGTTCTCGTCCCCTGGTACTCGGGTGCAACATTCCAGATGCTTTACTAACACTCTCCCGACTTGGAGAGTCAGTGCCTTTAACCTCCTGTTTGGCCCAGTTTGCAAATTCCGCGGAAGATGAACAGGAATAGGGAGAACCAATGAGAGACTAGCTGGAGGTGTCTGGACGGGAAAATTTAACTCTCATTTCCCACCAGGAAGAGGAATTAACCAAAGGCTCAGCGTGCCATGCCGGAACCAGATTAGGGCCTGAAGCAATCCTGCGGTGTTGCGGCCAGCTCACAAGAAAGCGAGTTGAAGAAAGGAGCTCAGGGGCACTGTAATTCACAAACCTGCAGAGTTATAAATGACAGCTATCATCCAAAAATATACTGAAGTAAGGCTGCCAAGAGGACTTGAAAGACGGGCAGAATTGCAGGAAACCGATTTCAGGAGGTAGACTGGAATTGCATTTAAAGCATAGGAAAAGAGGCAGAAGGTCGACAATGATGCACTTGGCCAAAAAGGGCGTATGCGTTTTTTCCTGAATATATTCAGGAAAAAAAACGCATACGCACTTTTTGGCCAACCAAGCAAGCTTGCAAAGGAAATCTGCACTACAATGAAGTCTCACTTCCCCCCCGTCAAAAGGGCCATCTGAAAAAAGTGTAAAATCCAGAAAGGCAGGACAGGCCATGGAGAACTGGGAGCCTTGTTATGCTGATGGGCGGGATGTAAATTGCCAACAGCCACTCGGGAGAAGTGTATGGTGTTTCCTGAAACATCTAAAAAACAAAGCAACAGAGCCTAGGGCACTTCCACTTATGGTCCTATAGCTTAGGGAAATTAAAATCAAAAAGACACAGCCACCCCAAAGTTTGGGATGGCTCTGTTTACAAGAAACTCGTTTACGGTACAAGTTCAATATCGCATAAAGCGGAAAATGGATAAAGAAGTTGTGGTACTTACGTACAATGCAATATCACTCAGCAATGACATCTATGTCATCAGGCCCATAGCAGCATAATGAGTGGATTCAGGTATGATGATTCTAACTGAAATAAGTCACACAGAAAAAGAAACATCATAAGATATCACTAATACACGGAATGTAAACTTGGCTACACAGGAACTGAATTTCAAAACAGAACATGGTCCCAAATTTAGAAAATCAACTTATGCTTGCTTAAGGGGAAAGGTGAGTTGGGGTGCTGCATAAAACCAGAGATTGAAATGAGCACAGATAAAGTCCCTTAAGCCAAATATGTAATAGACAAGAGCTACTCCTTGCTCAACGAAATGGACTCAAAACCCCATATTAAACGCCTAATAATGTACCTGACTAGTAAGTATCTTAAAACCTATGGATTGCTATGTCTCTGAAAGTGAATCAATCGTGAGTACAGGGGCAAAAACGCAGCAGTGATAGGATTGGAGAGTTTTGGTGAGCAAATGAAGACCCTTTGAAGTCATATTGCATGGTACCCATTCCACGGGTCTCAACTCTCCAGGTTTAAGGGATTCTTCCTTCAGCTAAAACATGCATGTGGAACCCAGAGTATGATCAACCGTGTGATCGGGAGACGTGTTGAAATATGTCTCAGTTCTCGTCCCCTGGTACTCGGGTGCAACATTCCAGATGCTTTACTAACACTCTCCCGACTTGGAGAGTCAGTGCCTTTAACCTCCTGTTTGGCCCAGTTTGCAAATTCCGCGGAAGATGAACAGGAATAGGGAGAACCAATGAGAGACTAGCTGGAGGTGTCTGGACGGGAAAATTTAACTCTCATTTCCCACCAGGAAGAGGAATTAACCAAAGGCTCAGCGTGCCGTGCCGGAATCATATTAGGGCCTGAAGCAATCCTGCGGTGTTGCGGCCAGCTCACAAGAAAGCGAGTTGAAGAAAGGAGCTCAGGGGCACTGTAATTCACAAACCTGCAGAGTTATAAATGACAGCTATCATCCAAAAATATACTGAAGTAAGGCTGCCAAGAGGACTTGAAAGCCGGGCAGAATTGCAGGAAACCGATTTTAGGAGGTAGACTGGAATTGCATTTAAAGCATAGGAAAACAGGCAGAAGATCGACAATGATGCACTTGGCCAAAAAGGGCGTATGCGTTTTTTCCTGAATATATTCAGGAAAAAACGCATACGCCCTTTTTGGCCAACCAAGCAAGCTTGCAAAGGAAATCTGCACTACAATGAAGTCTCACTTCCCACCCCCTCAAAAGGGCCATCTGAAAAAAGTGTAAAATCCAGAAAGGCAGGACAGGCCATGGAGAACTGGGAGCCTTGTTATGCTGATGGGCGGGATGTAAATTGCCAACAGCCACTCGGGAGAAGTGTATGGTGTTTCCTGAAACATCTAAAAAACAAAGCAACAGAGCCTAGGGCACTTCCACTTATGGTCCTATAGCTTAGGGAAATTAAAATCAAAAAGACACAGCCACCCCAAAGTTTGGGATGGCTCTGTTTACAAGAAACTCGTTTACGGTACAAGTTCAATATCGCATAAAGCGAAAAATGGATAAAGAAGTTGTGGTACTTACGTACAATGCAATATCACTCAGCAATGACATCTATGTCATCAGGCCCATAGCAGCATAATGAGTGGATTCAGGTATGATGATTCTAACTGAAATAAGTCACACAGAAAAAGAAACATCATAAGATATCACTAATACACGGAATGTAAACTTGGCTACACAGGAACTGAATTTCAAAACAGAACATGGTCCCAAATTTAGAAAACCAACTTATGCTTGCTTAAGGGGAAAGGTGAGTTGGGGTGCTGCATAAAACCAGAGATTGAAATGAGCACAGATAAAGTTCCTTAAGCCAAATATGTAATAGACAAGAGCTACTCCTTGCTCAACGAAATGGACTCAAAACCCCATATTAAACGCCTAATAATGTACCTGACTAGTAAGTATCTTAAAACCTATGGATTGCTATGTCTCTGAAAGTGAATCAATCGTGAGTACAGGGGCAAAAATGCAGCAGTGATAGGATTGGAGAGTTTTGGTGAGCAAATGAAGACCCTTTGAAGTCATATTGCATGGTACCCATTCCACGGGTCTCAACTCTCCAGGTTTAAGGGATTCTTCCTTCAGCTAAAACATGCATGTGGAACCCAGAGTATGATCAACCGTGTGATCGGGAGACGTGTTGAAATATGTCTCAGTTCTCGTCCCCTGGTACTCGGGTGCAACATTCCAGATGCTTTACTAACACTCTCCCGACTTGGAGAGTCAGTGCCTTTAACCTCCTGTTTGGCCCAGTTTGCAAATTCCGCGGAAGATGAACAGGAATAGGGAGAACCAATGAGAGACTAGCTGGAGGTGTCTGGACGGGAAAATTTAACTCTCATTTCCCACCAGGAAGAGGAATTAACCAAAGGCTCAGCGTGCCATGCCGGAACCAGATTAGGGCCTGAAGCAATCCTGCGGTGTTGCGGCCAGCTCACAAGAAAGCGAGTTGAAGAAAGGAGCTCAGGGGCACTGTAATTCACAAACCTGCAGAGTTATAAATGACAGCTATCATCCAAAAATATACTGAAGTAAGGCTGCCAAGAGGACTTGAAAGCCGGGCAGAATTGCAGGAAACCGATTTCAGGAGGTAGACTGGAATTGCATTTAAAGCATAGGAAAAGAGGCAGAAGGTCGACAATGATGCACTTGGCCAAAAAGGGCGTATGCGTTTTTTCCTGAATATATTCAGGAAAAAACGCATACGTCCTTTTTGGCCAACCAAGCAAGCTTGCAAAGGAAATCTGCACTACAATGAAGTCTCACTTCCCCCCGTCAAAAGGGCCATCTGAAAAAAGTGTAAAATCCAGAAAGGCAGGACAGGCCATGGAGAACTGGGAGCCTTGTTATGCTGATGGGCGGGATGTACATTGCCAACAGCCACTCGGGAGAAGTGTATGGTGTTTCCTGAAACATCTAAAAAACAAAGCAACAGAGCCTAGGGCACTTCCACTTATGGTCCTATAGCTTAGGGAAATTAAAATCAAAAAGACACAGCCACCCCAAAGTTTGGGATGGCTCTGTTTACAAGAAACTCATTTACGGTGCAAGTTCAATATCGCATAAAGCGAAAAATGGATAAAGAAGGTGTGGTACTTACGTACAATGCAATATCACTCAGCAATGACATCTATGTCATCAGGCCCATAGCAGCATAATGAGTGGATTCAGGTATGATGATTCTAACTGAAATAAGTCACACAGAAAAAGAAACATCATAAGATATCACTAATACACGGAATGTAAACTTGGCTACACAGGAACTGAATTTCAAAACAGAACATGGTCCCAAATTTAGAAAATCAACTTATGCTTGCTTAAGGGGAAAGGTGAGTTGGGGTGCTGCATAAAACCAGAGATTGAAATGAGCACAGATAAAGTTCCTTAAGCCAAATATGTAATAGACAAGAGCTACTCCTTGCTCAACGAAATGGACTCAAAACCCCATATTAAACGCCTAATAATGTACCTGACTAGTAAGTATCTTAAAACCTATGGATTGCTATGTCTCTGAAAGTGAATCAATCGTGAGTACAGGGGCAAAAACGCAGCAGTGATAGGATTGGAGAGTTTTGGTGAGCAAATGAAGACCCTTTGAAGTCATATTGCATGGTACCCATTCCACGGGTCTCAACTCTCCAGGTTTAAGGGATTCTTCCTTCAGCTAAAACATGCATGTGGAACCCAGAGTATGATCAACCGTGTGATCGGGAGACGTGTTGAAATATGTCTCAGTTCTCGTCCCCTGGTACTCGGGTGCAACATTCCAGATGCTTTACTAACACTCTCCCGACTTGGAGAGTCAGTGCCTTTAACCTCCTGTTTGGCCCAGTTTGCAAATTCCGCGGAAGATGAACAGGAATAGGGAGAACCAATGAGAGACTAGCTGGAGGTGTCTGGACGGGAAAATTTAACTCTCATTTCCCACCAGGAAGAGGAATTAACCAAAGGCTCAGCGTGCCATGCCGGAACCAGATTAGGGCCTGAAGCAATCCTGCGGTGTTGCGGCCAGCTCACAAGAAAGCGAGTTGAAGAAAGGAGCTCAGGGGCACTGTAATTCACAAACCTGCAGAGTTATAAATGACAGCTATCATCCAAAAATATACTGAAGTAAGGCTGCCAAGAGGACTTGAAAGCCGGGCAGAATTGCAGGAAACCGATTTCAGGAGGTTGACTGGAATTGCATTTAAAGCATAGGAAAAGAGGCAGAAGGTCGACAATGATGCACTTGGCCAAAAAGGGCGTATGCGTTTTTTCCTGAATATATTCAGGAAAAAACGCATACGCCCTTTTTGGCCAACCAAGCAAGCTTGCAAAGGAAATCTGCACTACAATGAAGTCTCACTTCCCCCCCGTCAAAAGGGCCATCTGAAAAAAGTGTAAAATCCAGAAAGGCAGGACAGGCCATGGAGAACTGGGAGCCTTGTTATGCTGATGGGCAGGATGTAAATTGCCAACAGCCACTCGGGAGAAGTGTATGGTGTTTCCTGAAACATCTAAAAAACAAAGCAACAGAGCCTAGGGCACTTCCACTTATGGTCCTATAGCTTAGGGAAATTAAAATCAAAAAGACACAGCCACCCCAAAGTTTGGGATGGCTCTGTTTACAAGAAACTCGTTTACGGTACAAGTTCAATATCGCATAAAGCGAAAAATGGATAAAGAAGTTGTGGTACTTACGTACAATGCAATATCACTCAGCAATGACATCTATGTCATCAGGCCCATAGCAGCATAATGAGTGGATTCAGGTATGATGATTCTAACTGAAATAAGCCACACAGAAAAAGAAACATCATAAGATATCTCTAATACATGGAATGTAAACTTGGCTACACAGGAACTGAATTTCAAAACAGAACATGGTCCCAAATTTAGAAAACCAACTTATGCTTGCTTAAGGGGAAAGGTGAGTTGGGGTGCTGCATAAAACCAGAGATTGAAATGAGCACAGATAAAGTTCCTTAAGCCAAATATGTAATAGACAAGAGCTACTCCTTGCTCAACGAAATGGACTCAAAACCCCATATTAAACGCCTAATAATGTACCTGACTAGTAAGTATCTTAAAACCTATGGATTGCTATGTCTCTGAAAGTGAATCAATCGTGAGTACAGGGGCAAAAACGCAGCAGTGATAGGATTGGAGAGTTTTGGTGAGCAAATGAAGACCCTTTGAAGTCATATTGCATGGTACCCATTCCACGGGTCTCAACTCTCCAGGTTTAAGGGATTCTTCCTTCAGCTAAAACATGCATGTGGAACCCAGAGTATGATCAACCGTGTGATCGGGAGACGTGTTGAAATATGTCTCAGTTCTCGTCCCCTGGTACTCGGGTGCAACATTCCAGATGCTTTACTAACACTCTCCCGACTTGGAGAGTCAGTGCCTTTAACCTCCTGTTTGGCCCAGTTTGCAAATTCCGCGGAAGATGAACAGGAATAGGGAGAACCAATGAGAGACTAGCTGGAGGTGTCTGGACGGGAAAATTTAACTCTCATTTCCCACCAGGAAGAGGAATTAACCAAAGGCTCAGCGTGCCATGCCGGAACCAGATTAGGGCCTGAAGCAATCCTGCGGTGTTGCGGCCAGCTCACAAGAAAGCGAGTTGAAGAAAGGAGCTCAGGGGCACTGTAATTCACAAACCTGCAGAGTTATAAATGACAGCTATCATCCAAAAATATACTGAAGTAAGGCTGCCAAGAGGACTTGAAAGCCGGGCAGAATTGCAGGAAACCGATTTCAGGAGGTAGACTGGAATTGCATTTAAAGCATAGGAAAAGAGGCAGAAGGTCGACAATGATGCACTTGGCCAAAAAGGGCGTATGCGTTTTTTCCTGAATATATTCAGGAAAAAACGCATACGTCCTTTTTGGCCAACCAAGCAAGCTTGCAAAGGAAATCTGCACTACAATGAAGTCTCACTTCCCCCCGTCAAAAGGGCCATCTGAAAAAAGTGTAAAATCCAGAAAGGCAGGACAGGCCATGGAGAACTGGGAGCCTTGTTATGCTGATGGGCGGGATGTACATTGCCAACAGCCACTCGGGAGAAGTGTATGGTGTTTCCTGAAACATCTAAAAAACAAAGCAACAGAGCCTAGGGCACTTCCACTTATGGTCCTATAGCTTAGGGAAATTAAAATCAAAAAGACACAGCCACCCCAAAGTTTGGGATGGCTCTGTTTACAAGAAACTCATTTACGGTGCAAGTTCAATATCGCATAAAGCGAAAAATGGATAAAGAAGGTGTGGTACTTACGTACAATGCAATATCACTCAGCAATGACATCTATGTCATCAGGCCCATAGCAGCATAATGAGTGGATTCAGGTATGATGATTCTAACTGAAATAAGTCACACAGAAAAAGAAACATCATAAGATATCACTAATACACGGAATGTAAACTTGGCTACACAGGAACTGAATTTCAAAACAGAACATGGTCCCAAATTTAGAAAATCAACTTATGCTTGCTTAAGGGGAAAGGTGAGTTGGGGTGCTGCATAAAACCAGAGATTGAAATGAGCACAGATAAAGTCCCTTAAGCCAAATATGTAATAGACAAGAGCTACTCCTTGCTCAACGAAATGGACTCAAAACCCCATATTAAACGCCTAATAATGTACCTGACTAGTAAGTATCTTAAAACCTATGGATTGCTATGTCTCTGAAAGTGAATCAATCGTGAGTACAGGGGCAAAAACGCAACAGTGATAGGATTGGAGAGTTTTGGTGAGCAAATGAAGACCCTTTGAAGTCATATTGCATGGTACCCATTCCACGGGTCTCAACTCTCCAGGTTTAAGGGATTCTTCCTTCAGCTAAAACATGCATGTGGAACCCAGAGTATGATCAACCGTGTGATCGGGAGACGTGTTGAAATATGTCTCAGTTCTCGTCCCCTGGTACTCGGGTGCAACATTCCAGATGCTTTACTAACACTCTCCCGACTTGGAGAGTCAGTGCCTTTAACCTCCTGTTTGGCCCAGTTTGCAAATTCCGCGGAAGATGAACAGGAATAGGGAGAACCAATGAGAGACTAGCTGGAGGTGTCTGGACGGGAAAATTTAACTCTCATTTCCCACCAGGAAGAGGAATTAACCAAAGGCTCAGCGTGCCATGCCGGAACCAGATTAGGGCCTGAAGCAATCCTGCGGTGTTGCGGCCAGCTCACAAGAAAGCGAGTTGAAGAAAGGAGCTCAGGGGCACTGTAATTCACAAACCTGCAGAGTTATAAATGACAGCTATCATCCAAAAATATACTGAAGTAAGGCTGCCAAGAGGACTTGAAAGACGGGCAGAATTGCAGGAAACCGATTTCAGGAGGTAGACTGGAATTGCATTTAAAGCATAGGAAAAGAGGCAGAAGGTCGACAATGATGCACTTGGCCAAAAAGGGCGTATGCGTTTTTTCCTGAATATATTCAGGAAAAAAAACGCATACGCACTTTTTGGCCAACCAAGCAAGCTTGCAAAGGAAATCTGCACTACAATGAAGTCTCACTTCCCCCCCGTCAAAAGGGCCATCTGAAAAAAGTGTAAAATCCAGAAAGGCAGGACAGGCCATGGAGAACTGGGAGCCTTGTTATGCTGATGGGCGGGATGTAAATTGCCAACAGCCACTCGGGAGAAGTGTATGGTGTTTCCTGAAACATCTAAAAAACAAAGCAACAGAGCCTAGGGCACTTCCACTTATGGTCCTATAGCTTAGGGAAATTAAAATCAAAAAGACACAGCCACCCCAAAGTTTGGGATGGCTCTGTTTACAAGAAACTCGTTTACGGTACAAGTTCAATATCGCATAAAGCGGAAAATGGATAAAGAAGTTGTGGTACTTACGTACAATGCAATATCACTCAGCAATGACATCTATGTCATCAGGCCCATAGCAGCATAATGAGTGGATTCAGGTATGATGATTCTAACTGAAATAAGTCACACAGAAAAAGAAACATCATAAGATATCACTAATACACGGAATGTAAACTTGGCTACACAGGAACTGAATTTCAAAACAGAACATGGTCCCAAATTTAGAAAATCAACTTATGCTTGCTTAAGGGGAAAGGTGAGTTGGGGTGCTGCATAAAACCAGAGATTGAAATGAGCACAGATAAAGTCCCTTAAGCCAAATATGTAATAGACAAGAGCTACTCCTTGCTCAACGAAATGGACTCAAAACCCCATATTAAACGCCTAATAATGTACCTGACTAGTAAGTATCTTAAAACCTATGGATTGCTATGTCTCTGAAAGTGAATCAATCGTGAGTACAGGGGCAAAAACGCAGCAGTGATAGGATTGGAGAGTTTTGGTGAGCAAATGAAGACCCTTTGAAGTCATATTGCATGGTACCCATTCCACGGGTCTCAACTCTCCAGGTTTAAGGGATTCTTCCTTCAGCTAAAACATGCATGTGGAACCCAGAGTATGATCAACCGTGTGATCGGGAGACGTGTTGAAATATGTCTCAGTTCTCGTCCCCTGGTACTCGGGTGCAACATTCCAGATGCTTTACTAACACTCTCCCGACTTGGAGAGTCAGTGCCTTTAACCTCCTGTTTGGCCCAGTTTGCAAATTCCGCGGAAGATGAACAGGAATAGGGAGAACCAATGAGAGACTAGCTGGAGGTGTCTGGACGGGAAAATTTAACTCTCATTTCCCACCAGGAAGAGGAATTAACCAAAGGCTCAGCGTGCCATGCCGGAACCAGATTAGGGCCTGAAGCAATCCTGCGGTGTTGCGGCCAGCTCACAAGAAAGCGAGTTGAAGAAAGGAGCTCAGGGGCACTGTAATTCACAAACCTGCAGAGTTATAAATGACAGCTATCATCCAAAAATATACTGAAGTAAGGCTGCCAAGAGGACTTGAAAGCCGGGCAGAATTGCAGGAAACCGATTTCAGGAGGTAGACTGGAATTGCATTTAAAGCATAGGAAAAGAGGCAGAAGGTCGACAATGATGCACTTGGCCAAAAAGGGCGTATGCGTTTTTTCCTGAATATATTCAGGAAAAAACGCATACGTCCTTTTTGGCCAACCAAGCAAGCTTGCAAAGGAAATCTGCACTACAATGAAGTCTCACTTCCCCCCGTCAAAAGGGCCATCTGAAAAAAGTGTAAAATCCAGAAAGGCAGGACAGGCCATGGAGAACTGGGAGCCTTGTTATGCTGATGGGCGGGATGTACATTGCCAACAGCCACTCGGGAGAAGTGTATGGTGTTTCCTGAAACATCTAAAAAACAAAGCAACAGAGCCTAGGGCACTTCCACTTATGGTCCTATAGCTTAGGGAAATTAAAATCAAAAAGACACAGCCACCCCAAAGTTTGGGATGGCTCTGTTTACAAGAAACTCATTTACGGTGCAAGTTCAATATCGCATAAAGCGAAAAATGGATAAAGAAGGTGTGGTACTTACGTACAATGCAATATCACTCAGCAATGACATCTATGTCATCAGGCCCATAGCAGCATAATGAGTGGATTCAGGTATGATGATTCTAACTGAAATAAGTCACACAGAAAAAGAAACATCATAAGATATCACTAATACACGGAATGTAAACTTGGCTACACAGGAACTGAATTTCAAAACAGAACATGGTCCCAAATTTAGAAAATCAACTTATGCTTGCTTAAGGGGAAAGGTGAGTTGGGGTGCTGCATAAAACCAGAGATTGAAATGAGCACAGATAAAGTCCCTTAAGCCAAATATGTAATAGACAAGAGCTACTCCTTGCTCAACGAAATGGACTCAAAACCCCATATTAAACGCCTAATAATGTACCTGACTAGTAAGTATCTTAAAACCTATGGATTGCTATGTCTCTGAAAGTGAATCAATCGTGAGTACAGGGGCAAAAACGCAACAGTGATAGGATTGGAGAGTTTTGGTGAGCAAATGAAGACCCTTTGAAGTCATATTGCATGGTACCCATTCCACGGGTCTCAACTCTCCAGGTTTAAGGGATTCTTCCTTCAGCTAAAACATGCATGTGGAACCCAGAGTATGATCAACCGTGTGATCGGGAGACGTGTTGAAATATGTCTCAGTTCTCGTCCCCTGGTACTCGGGTGCAACATTCCAGATGCTTTACTAACACTCTCCCGACTTGGAGAGTCAGTGCCTTTAACCTCCTGTTTGGCCCAGTTTGCAAATTCCGCGGAAGATGAACAGGAATAGGGAGAACCAATGAGAGACTAGCTGGAGGTGTCTGGACGGGAAAATTTAACTCTCATTTCCCACCAGGAAGAGGAATTAACCAAAGGCTCAGCGTGCCATGCCGGAACCAGATTAGGGCCTGAAGCAATCCTGCGGTGTTGCGGCCAGCTCACAAGAAAGCGAGTTGAAGAAAGGAGCTCAGGGGCACTGTAATTCACAAACCTGCAGAGTTATAAATGACAGCTATCATCCAAAAATATACTGAAGTAAGGCTGCCAAGAGGACTTGAAAGACGGGCAGAATTGCAGGAAACCGATTTCAGGAGGTAGACTGGAATTGCATTTAAAGCATAGGAAAAGAGGCAGAAGGTCGACAATGATGCACTTGGCCAAAAAGGGCGTATGCGTTTTTTCCTGAATATATTCAGGAAAAAAAACGCATACGCACTTTTTGGCCAACCAAGCAAGCTTGCAAAGGAAATCTGCACTACAATGAAGTCTCACTTCCCCCCCGTCAAAAGGGCCATCTGAAAAAAGTGTAAAATCCAGAAAGGCAGGACAGGCCATGGAGAACTGGGAGCCTTGTTATGCTGATGGGCGGGATGTAAATTGCCAACAGCCACTCGGGAGAAGTGTATGGTGTTTCCTGAAACATCTAAAAAACAAAGCAACAGAGCCTAGGGCACTTCCACTTATGGTCCTATAGCTTAGGGAAATTAAAATCAAAAAGACACAGCCACCCCAAAGTTTGGGATGGCTCTGTTTACAAGAAACTCGTTTACGGTACAAGTTCAATATCGCATAAAGCGGAAAATGGATAAAGAAGTTGTGGTACTTACGTACAATGCAATATCACTCAGCAATGACATCTATGTCATCAGGCCCATAGCAGCATAATGAGTGGATTCAGGTATGATGATTCTAACTGAAATAAGTCACACAGAAAAAGAAACATCATAAGATATCACTAATACACGGAATGTAAACTTGGCTACACAGGAACTGAATTTCAAAACAGAACATGGTCCCAAATTTAGAAAATCAACTTATGCTTGCTTAAGGGGAAAGGTGAGTTGGGGTGCTGCATAAAACCAGAGATTGAAATGAGCACAGATAAAGTCCCTTAAGCCAAATATGTAATAGACAAGAGCTACTCCTTGCTCAACGAAATGGACTCAAAACCCCATATTAAACGCCTAATAATGTACCTGACTAGTAAGTATCTTAAAACCTATGGATTGCTATGTCTCTGAAAGTGAATCAATCGTGAGTACAGGGGCAAAAACGCAGCAGTGATAGGATTGGAGAGTTTTGGTGAGCAAATGAAGACCCTTTGAAGTCATATTGCATGGTACCCATTCCACGGGTCTCAACTCTCCAGGTTTAAGGGATTCTTCCTTCAGCTAAAACATGCATGTGGAACCCAGAGTATGATCAACCGTGTGATCGGGAGACGTGTTGAAATATGTCTCAGTTCTCGTCCCCTGGTACTCGGGTGCAACATTCCAGATGCTTTACTAACACTCTCCCGACTTGGAGAGTCAGTGCCTTTAACCTCCTGTTTGGCCCAGTTTGCAAATTCCGCGGAAGATGAACAGGAATAGGGAGAACCAATGAGAGACTAGCTGGAGGTGTCTGGACGGGAAAATTTAACTCTCATTTCCCACCAGGAAGAGGAATTAACCAAAGGCTCAGCGTGCCGTGCCGGAATCATATTAGGGCCTGAAGCAATCCTGCGGTGTTGCGGCCAGCTCACAAGAAAGCGAGTTGAAGAAAGGAGCTCAGGGGCACTGTAATTCACAAACCTGCAGAGTTATAAATGACAGCTATCATCCAAAAATATACTGAAGTAAGGCTGCCAAGAGGACTTGAAAGCCGGGCAGAATTGCAGGAAACCGATTTTAGGAGGTAGACTGGAATTGCATTTAAAGCATAGGAAAACAGGCAGAAGATCGACAATGATGCACTTGGCCAAAAAGGGCGTATGCGTTTTTTCCTGAATATATTCAGGAAAAAACGCATACGCCCTTTTTGGCCAACCAAGCAAGCTTGCAAAGGAAATCTGCACTACAATGAAGTCTCACTTCCCACCCCCTCAAAAGGGCCATCTGAAAAAAGTGTAAAATCCAGAAAGGCAGGACAGGCCATGGAGAACTGGGAGCCTTGTTATGCTGATGGGCGGGATGTAAATTGCCAACAGCCACTCGGGAGAAGTGTATGGTGTTTCCTGAAACATCTAAAAAACAAAGCAACAGAGCCTAGGGCACTTCCACTTATGGTCCTATAGCTTAGGGAAATTAAAATCAAAAAGACACAGCCACCCCAAAGTTTGGGATGGCTCTGTTTACAAGAAACTCGTTTACGGTACAAGTTCAATATCGCATAAAGCGAAAAATGGATAAAGAAGTTGTGGTACTTACGTACAATGCAATATCACTCAGCAATGACATCTATGTCATCAGGCCCATAGCAGCATAATGAGTGGATTCAGGTATGATGATTCTAACTGAAATAAGTCACACAGAAAAAGAAACATCATAAGATATCACTAATACACGGAATGTAAACTTGGCTACACAGGAACTGAATTTCAAAACAGAACATGGTCCCAAATTTAGAAAACCAACTTATGCTTGCTTAAGGGGAAAGGTGAGTTGGGGTGCTGCATAAAACCAGAGATTGAAATGAGCACAGATAAAGTTCCTTAAGCCAAATATGTAATAGACAAGAGCTACTCCTTGCTCAACGAAATGGACTCAAAACCCCATATTAAACGCCTAATAATGTACCTGACTAGTAAGTATCTTAAAACCTATGGATTGCTATGTCTCTGAAAGTGAATCAATCGTGAGTACAGGGGCAAAAATGCAGCAGTGATAGGATTGGAGAGTTTTGGTGAGCAAATGAAGACCCTTTGAAGTCATATTGCATGGTACCCATTCCACGGGTCTCAACTCTCCAGGTTTAAGGGATTCTTCCTTCAGCTAAAACATGCATGTGGAACCCAGAGTATGATCAACCGTGTGATCGGGAGACGTGTTGAAATATGTCTCAGTTCTCGTCCCCTGGTACTCGGGTGCAACATTCCAGATGCTTTACTAACACTCTCCCGACTTGGAGAGTCAGTGCCTTTAACCTCCTGTTTGGCCCAGTTTGCAAATTCCGCGGAAGATGAACAGGAATAGGGAGAACCAATGAGAGACTAGCTGGAGGTGTCTGGACGGGAAAATTTAACTCTCATTTCCCACCAGGAAGAGGAATTAACCAAAGGCTCAGCGTGCCATGCCGGAACCAGATTAGGGCCTGAAGCAATCCTGCGGTGTTGCGGCCAGCTCACAAGAAAGCGAGTTGAAGAAAGGAGCTCAGGGGCACTGTAATTCACAAACCTGCAGAGTTATAAATGACAGCTATCATCCAAAAATATACTGAAGTAAGGCTGCCAAGAGGACTTGAAAGCCGGGCAGAATTGCAGGAAACCGATTTCAGGAGGTAGACTGGAATTGCATTTAAAGCATAGGAAAAGAGGCAGAAGGTCGACAATGATGCACTTGGCCAAAAAGGGCGTATGCGTTTTTTCCTGAATATATTCAGGAAAAAACGCATACGTCCTTTTTGGCCAACCAAGCAAGCTTGCAAAGGAAATCTGCACTACAATGAAGTCTCACTTCCCCCCGTCAAAAGGGCCATCTGAAAAAAGTGTAAAATCCAGAAAGGCAGGACAGGCCATGGAGAACTGGGAGCCTTGTTATGCTGATGGGCGGGATGTACATTGCCAACAGCCACTCGGGAGAAGTGTATGGTGTTTCCTGAAACATCTAAAAAACAAAGCAACAGAGCCTAGGGCACTTCCACTTATGGTCCTATAGCTTAGGGAAATTAAAATCAAAAAGACACAGCCACCCCAAAGTTTGGGATGGCTCTGTTTACAAGAAACTCATTTACGGTGCAAGTTCAATATCGCATAAAGCGAAAAATGGATAAAGAAGGTGTGGTACTTACGTACAATGCAATATCACTCAGCAATGACATCTATGTCATCAGGCCCATAGCAGCATAATGAGTGGATTCAGGTATGATGATTCTAACTGAAATAAGTCACACAGAAAAAGAAACATCATAAGATATCACTAATACACGGAATGTAAACTTGGCTACACAGGAACTGAATTTCAAAACAGAACATGGTCCCAAATTTAGAAAATCAACTTATGCTTGCTTAAGGGGAAAGGTGAGTTGGGGTGCTGCATAAAACCAGAGATTGAAATGAGCACAGATAAAGTTCCTTAAGCCAAATATGTAATAGACAAGAGCTACTCCTTGCTCAACGA